>NW_017682136.1:0-9072 GCF_001879085.1 Nicotiana attenuata | reverse complement strand
CCATCATGTCTTTACCCGACAACTCTTTTATCCTTCCCGGGTAAAGAGGGGCAGCTGTTGATACCCAATTTTTCCCTAAGTATTTTTATACCCAAATATTTCCAAAATAGCATATTGGTGCATATATAAGCACACCTAAGAATTTTGGCATTTTAATGATTTTTAAAACCAATTTGTTGCCTATTTTAGTACAACAAAATCCAATAATTATTCCCAAAATTATCATTTTTGGCGAATAATTTATTTTATTCTCACATTTGCACCAAAATATAATTAAGGTAATTTTTGCATATTTTTACAAATTTGTTTGGTATTTTAAAAGCTAAATTGCATATAATTGCAATTATAGCCTATCTTGTAATTTATAGCGTTTTATGTTTATAAAATTAATCCCAGTATTTTCAAATTAATATTTATATAATATTCATTTACCCAGTACTTTTAATTTGCTCTTAAAATTTGTATTACTATTTTATAAAAAAATTTAAAGGGAAAGTTGGCGATTTACGATTTGGCCTCAATTGCATTTCAATTATAGCCAATTTGGCAACCCCAATTAACCCAATTCAAAGTTCAAAATTACCCAACCCAATTTCAAATTAACCCAACCCCTGACACATTCATCCAATCCGCCTGGCTCCCATTCAATCTAGGCCGTTGATCTAAATGATCAACGGCCACCCTTCATTCTTTCCTTTTTAGTTTTACCAACCACACCCAACCCTAATCATTTCTTACCAAACGCCGCCCTTAAAACCCCTCGTCTCTGAAACGCTCTCTAATCTCTCTGCAAACCTTAGCCGCCGCCTCTCAATCCCACCCTAATCCATGGCCTCCCATGGCCATCGGAGATGTGTAATGGCCTCCCATGGCTCCTGGGTGTTCGCTTCTGTGGTTTCGCGGCCAAAATCTCGAAGGAAGCTGGTCCAGTCGTTGCCTGACTTCCATTCACCACCTTTCTCCGGTCGTCCCTGACTTTTCTCCGGCCAGCCATGGCCGTTCTAGTCAGATCCTTGGCGCTCCTGGTTAGATCATTAATTTCCAAGGCCTTTCTCACCTTTTTGGGTTCTTCGAAACCCTAATCTTTGGGATTTTTTTTATTTTTCTTTCAGATCTGCTTTAGATCTATACTTGCCATGAATGTTTAAGTGCTTTCGCGAAAGTTCTTCAACTTTTCTTGCAAAAACGACCTTTCATTAGGGTTTTTCCTTTGAAGTTTTTCAAAAGATCTCTGATCTTTTAACGTGTTTATGTTTTGTCTATGATTTGTTCATGTTTATGCTTCTATCTGTTTCAGCATGTTAAAAACCCTAACTCCTTTTTAGTTTATCCGAGTTCTGAAAGCTGCTTGTTTAAATGTGCATTTGTTCTTTGTTGCTGATTCTTTCTTCCTCATTTAATTTGTTTAATTTTAAGTTCTTACCATCTTGCAAAACCTTGTTACTGTTAAAGCCTTAATTTTCTTTAGAAGTTTTCTCACTTGTTCCTACTCTGAGACCCTTTACTTGCTTCTATGTCTTCTTCACTATTGTTTCTATGTGATTATTTGACCTGCTTGACTACTGTGCTTCGAATATTTTCTTACTACTGAACCCTAGCTTAACCTAATGCTACTATATGTTTGTGCTGCTTCTTTTCATCAACATGTCTAACACTGCATGCTTGTTCATTCCTTACTATTTATATAGTGAAGTGCAGAATCATGTTCCTTTGTTGTTTGATCTTGATTCCTTTGATCTTGTGACTGACTGCAAAAAAAAAAAAAAAGATTTTTCTTATGAGCCCTAATTTTTACTCATCTGTTCAAAATTAATTGATTCACTTCCTTTATTGTGATGTTTTACCTTGCCGAATCCTTTCCCAAAATAAGCCTATTTTGTACTTAGACTGGATTATTTACTTCATGCTTTTACTATCCCTTTTCATGGCAATAATCAATCTGCCCCCCAAACTGATTTTCTTTCCTTAGTTAGGCCTGCTGACACGTTACGCAATGTTTCCCTAATTAAAGGGGAATCACTTGGGTTAATTTATTCTGAATGGTGATTGTTTCCATGTTTGTGTTTTAATTTTACTTATTACCTTATTTCCCTACACGTTTTCAAAGCTATAAATACCTGCACTCTTCTCTTTCAAACACACGAACACAGACGAACAATCTGAGTTAAAAAATCACTCTTACACTTCAAAACTCTTTCTCTCTCTCTTTCTGCTACTTGTGCTGTTGCTTTGTCTAGCCGGCTGGAAGCCAAGGCTAGACTGTGGATTCTTGTTTGCTCTATTTTTCTGCACTTTGCTTTTCTACTGGTATGTCCTAGTTAATTTACAAGCTTCAACAACAACATGTTTTTCATTCCTGTCCACTTCTACTCATGTTTTCTGCAATCAAGATGTGTTATTAGCATGCTGTAATATGTTCCCTTTCCCTTGCAATTTAAAGTTTATCTATATGTGCATTCTGTCAGTCGTGTGTTGTTTATTTGCTACCTTATGAATCCCAAACCCCCATACCCCTTTATATGCTTCAAGTTATGGTTCAGAAACATGGCAATGTCTGAAATCATTGTCCATGGATATGAACTGGACTCCTTTGGGCCCTAAGCTTTGTCAATTTCCCATCTTCACTCCCTTACTGTGTGTGCTGAGTAACAGCCTTGGTCAGGGGTGTGCCAGTCTATTTTGCGGCTGGGCAAGACCACCAGCCTGCCTGGGTAGCCCCCCTACCCTTTCTATTGCACTTACACTCATTCTTAGAACTTAAGTTCTGCCCCTCTTGTGTGAGCCTTGCCTTGGGACCCTTGAGCTCCCTCTGAACTTGGACACATAATGGCTGGCCCTTCCACACTACACAAGTCAATTTCTGATTAAACATCTTGGGTGTATGCACTGCCTGGAGTTCCTGAAATCCCTTGGATCTCTGAAACACCCTATATGAGAGAAGGCTTGGAAATCTGAATCTCGGAAATGGCTCAATCTCATATTATTAGGCCTCAAGTCTAGATTAGGCTGCTCGTATGTAGCTGACGATTTCTTATGTATTTTTTTTATTCCAGTTCATTTCTTTTGGGTTGTAATAACTTGTACATGCTCGGGGAGCTTTAGTAAAAAGGGGGGTTGGGATTTATTTTTATGCATCAAGGGTAGAGATCATGCCTATAGGAGTTTGTTATGATTTCTGCAATTTCACACCTATGTATCATGCCTATAGGGTTAACTTTTAATTTCTGCACACACGCCTAGAAATCATGCCCATAGGGTAACTCTTAATTTCTGCAATTTCACACCTAGATATCATGCCTATAGGGTTAACTTTTAATTTCTGCAAATACGCCTAGATATCATGCCTATAGGTTAACTTTTAACTTCTACAAACTCATACCTAGAAATCATGCCTATAGGATTCACTCATAATTTCTGCGTCTCCGCGCATAGATATCCTGCCTACAAGATTAACTTCCAATTGTTCTATAAAATACAGTCTATAGACTACAACATTCTGCATTTATAAACATCACTAGGCAAACAGCTTGTAGGTTTAATAACAAGAGCTGCATATACATACCATGTTCCTAGGACCTTTGTTAACGTCCAAAAGGTGTCCAAATCAGCATACATATAGAAAGCATGCCTATAGGAAATCTCGAATCTGAATAGAGGTAATATTAACTGCTGAACTCGTAATGTCCTGTTAAAATTGGTAACCCCTTTTCAGTATGTATCTTTTTCTAAAATCAGTATACATCACGCCTAGTTCTAACCAACACTTAGAGGATTAACAATCAGATCGGTTTTAGTCAACTGCATTCGAGTAAGCCTAATGTAGACTTTTTCGCCTAAAAATATGCGTTGAACCAGTCCGCTCGTCGCTTTATTTAATTAAGACCAAAAACAGTACGTGTAAGACATGCTAAACTCTATGATTTTTTGCTGGTTTATGGAGGCATATTTGAGCCCTGTTTGCTTGCCTGATTCCCTCTATTTGCACTTATGTGTTTTGGTTGACGCCTTAGCATTTTGTCCTCTGGAAACTTCTAAAAGCCCCAAACCCCTTTCTCTTTAGGATTAGTAGTCCATTTACCTCCGGGACTGATAGGATTGGGGCGGGTAATAGCATGCAATAAGTAACGATACCATTCCGCGCTTTAATACCTTAACGGGGTGGGAAGGGTAGACATGGAGATGATGATCACACGATAACACTATGCGTACAATTGGATACCGGTGTTGTGTAAATGATCCATGTGGTATATAAACCTAGGACCCCCTTCCATCTTTATTAGTTTGTTATTTTCAGAATTTTAAAACCTGTCCAATTTTCAACTTCCGCTTCTTTTACTTCTTTTAAGTTGCTTGCATCAATTATTTGACCCCTTCTTTTCTCCTACACCTTTCTGTGATTATAAAGCTACTTCCTTCCGGATTTCAGCACTTTTAAATCTTTTTGTGCTTTTTATTTGCAATTGTTATGTGAGTGGTTTCATAGTATTTGCATTGCTTGCTTGTCTACTTGTTGTTTGCATTTAAAGTCACAGTTGTAGCATGGCCGGGAACCACACTAGTAGATCTTGAGGGGTGCCTAATACCTTCCCCTCAAGATAATATCTAGCCCTTACCCAAACTCTGGTTTTCGTCTCAAATTCTTTTCTTAAAGTGTCCTAATGCACTATAATCATTAGGTGGCGACTCTTCAAATCCAAAACCCAAATCCCAAAAAGGGAATAGAGTTGTCGGCCCAAATGTCGTAAACCCGATTTCGCGAGGAAAAAGGGGGCATCGACAGCATGGCGACTCTGCTGGGGACTCTTTAGGCTTTTACCATTTCATGTTATATGTGACTTTATTGTTTTCTTTTATTGCTTTTGTTTAATGCGTTTATTCGAAACTGACTTGTTTCTTTTGTTTCTTTTTCTTTAATTACTTTTATTTACCGCTTTCCATCAATACCGTTGTAATTTTTGAGCAATTATTGTAATCTTTATGAATGTGAAAATACGTGACAATTTGTTTCATTTTCGAAATTGCATCTTCAACATCATATTCCACTCGTGCCAAACAAAAATCATAGCAACGCTTATAATGAGTTGTTGCGCTCTTCCGATATTATTACCCCCCTAAATTTGGCAAAGGCGTATTTGCGGTAAAACCAGTCGATCAGCGGTGCAGTCGACGGTTCCGTGCCTTTCCCTCTTGAGTTGTCCGCTCAAGGGTACCGGTCTAATACCCCATAGAAACCTTATTTTGTTTAACTGTGCATGCATCACTGTCAAATCTAGTCGAGTCGGTTATGCTGTCCACATAATGACTCTTTAAGATAGCCTTGTCCAAAGTCCACTGGGTTTCCTTGAAACCCAAACGGACGCCACCATATTCTGTGCATTTATTTGGAGAACTAAATGCTTTTATGCTAATTATTGATTTAAATAGTCGAGTCCGGTGGGGGTATGGTCTTAAGCCTTTTGTTTTGCAAAAAATGGAGAACAAGGTCCCCGACTTCGGTATGGTCAGTATACCCTCACTCTTGCTGACCTAGTGGAGGAATCTCCCATCAAGTGACCAAATCAATGAATGGAAAAAGAGGGTCACCAAGGCTAGTGAGAAGCTGGAATATCTAGAATACAATCTGCTGGAGTTGGAGGGAAAAGTGAGGAAGAGAGTCACTGATTGCCAGAACGCCGAGGGAGACGAAGGAGAACGCCTGGCAAAGGCATTTTTACTGGTGAACCTACGCGAGCTGGAGGATTTGATCAACGAGAGCATTCAACCTGCGGAAGGTCCTTATGGGACCAAGTAGTTAGGAGTCTTTTCTTTTGCTTTAAAATGTAATAAGGCCAATGGCCATTAGTGACATTTTACTTTCTGCAATTTTAGTGTCGTTTTGGGGATTCGTCTTATTTTTATCAATAAAATGAGGCATTTAGCATTATAAGTTCTCCAAAACCATTTGTCGCTAGGCCTACCTCGGGCACAACAAGGCACCAAAAGTTAGGAAACGATTTACATTTTCGCACAAAGTGTTTAAATATTGCAATATTTTTCCTCATAACCTGCACTAACTTGTTACCTTTTGTTTTTTTTATTTTGTTTATTATTCCCCTCCCCAAAGGTTAGTTCGTGCACTCTGGCATCATCATCCTACTCCACAAGATCCAAGGGCCCTCCACCTCTTCCTCCTTCGAGTCTTGACAGAAACAAGAACAAAGGAAAAATGGAAGACTTGGGTAACATCAGGAAGGATAATTCGGTTGAAAGGGTAGAGACTTCCCAGGGTATTCAGGTTTCCAAGGAAAGTGCCGCCCAAATTGAGCAGAAGTTGTTGAAATTTCAGGAAGAACTGGACCAAGTTCGGAACTTGGCAAACTTATCATTTTCCCTCACTACCCCGGAGGTCAACTTTCCCAATGCTCAGAATCCCACACCTCCACAAAACACCCCACAACCACAGATACAACCCACTCATACTCAACATTGCAACACATGCCACACTCCCAACAACACTCCACTACTCATTCCAGAGCCACTGAACACCACAAATGACCATCTCCACAACACTCCTATTTACGTGGATACTGTACCCCATTATACTCAACCAATCTCAAGTGCACCTGACTCTGATGACAAAGACTCCCTTATTAGGAACTTAGCAGCAGAACTCAAGAAATTGACCAGCCGAGTTCAGGGTGTGGATGGTAACAAAGGTATCGAGGGGTTAAATTATAAAGACCTCTGCATTCAGCCAGATGTTGAACTTCCGGAGGGGTACAAACCTCCCAAGTTTGAAATGTTCGATGGAACAGCAGATCCTAGGGTCAACCTGAGGACATATTGCGATAAGCTGCTCGGAGTCGGAAAGGATGAGAAGATCTGTATGAAGCTCTTCATGAGAAGTCTGAAGGGGGATGCTTTATCCTGGTACATCAGCCAGGACCCCAAGAAATGGACAAGCTGGGTAGGCATGGCCTCGGATTTCATGGATAGATTCCGATTCAATTCAGAGAATGCACCGAATGTATTCTACATCCAGAATTTGAAGAAGAAATCTACCGAAACATTCCGTGAGTATGCTACTCGTTGGAGGTCAGAAGCTGCAAAGGTCAGGCCGGCCCTAGAAGAAGAACAGATGAACAGGTTCTTCGTCCGGGCTCAAGATCCCCAATATTACGAGAGGTTGATGCTAATCGAGGGTCAGAAGTTCTCTGATATCATCAAACTGGAAGAAAGAATCGAAGAAGGCATTAAGAATGGTATGGTTATGTTACACCCTGTGTTTTCGTACGTAAGAATACATCATAAGTCAATTAATGTAAGCTCGGAAAGGGAATCATCTTTTAAAAGTTTACAAAGTTAGTTCATCATGTTAACGTGGAGGTTACAAATATTTAAGATCATTAGTACCAAGTAGCAAGAGGGTTTGAAGGCTTAGAAGCTAAACGAATTGAAGAAAATAAGTTTCGTCGAAAGTCGACAAGATGGAATGTTTTACCATGTACTTTTGGGGTGATACTAGGGTTATTAACATTATAAGGAGATTATATTATGAGTTGTTTTAGTCGTACAATAGTTGGTGTTATGTTTTGAAGTCAAGCGAGTTGTGGAACAAAAGTTGGAAAAAGGTCATCACAAGTTCCATTCATAAATGTGCTGAAAATTAGGTCAAATGTAACTGAGCTTTTCTCCCAATATACTTGGAATTAGGGGATGATCTACCTATCAAATTAAAGATCAATGACTCTAGTTTCTAACGCATTAAACCGTTCATCGATACGACATTGGAGTAGAGAGATATAGGCATTTTTGCGAGACTGCACAAGCTGCTAGGTGACAAGTAGGTGTGTCACCTACTTGGTTAAATGATAGCCCAAAAATAGGAAATTTCGGGTCGGCCAAAGAGCCCATTTAAAGGGTTATCTCCTGAAATATAACCCTCATTATATATCACAAATAACCAGACCTAAATCCCTGCAAACATCCCCCCAAAAATTATCCACAAACCCTAATCGATTTTCCCTCTCTTTCAAGTTCTAATTGGGGGTAAAACCTAAAGTTTGAAGAACCAAGGGAAGGGATGAGTTATCCAACAAGTAAGGTGAGTTTACTGCTCTGTTTCATACATTTATTCTGCTGTGAATTCTGGTAATTCGTTCTATACATGTAAGAACTCACGGGACGGTGATCGGAAGCCGTGAGTTCGAGTTATTCACTTGTAGCGGACTGTTTTGTGAACTGTTTTGTGTTGCTGTTGGGCTGCGTGTTTTACTACTGTTTTGTGGAGTTTTGGAGGAGGAAGGATGTGGAAAAACACCATATAGATGTAGGGTTGTGGGCTGGTAGTTCTTCGTAACATTTCCGGGTCGTTTGACACGACTACGGTGGCCGTCGTATGTATGAAGTGATTAGGTTGTGCGTGGACTGTTTTGGGAGGCTCAATATGATTATTATTAATGCTTTTTGGGCTGTTTTGTGATTGTTTGGAATTGTGTGAAGTCATATATATAGGGGAGGTGTTGTCCGTTTCATTGTAAAATAGGTTGTGGTCGATACATAATAGTTATGACGCTTGAATGATAACTACAGTATCGTTTCTCTTATTGTAGACTAAGGAGTCGTGAAAATTGCATAGCTTGAGATTAGGGCAGTATATACAAGGTATGTTAAGGCACTTCCTTTCCTTCTTTTGCACGACTCCGATTGTACATAATGTAATGAACGAGCTTCCAAAGATACTCTACTCTTAGAAGCTAGCAGTACTTACATTGTTTCCCCTCTTATGGAACGATTGATGTTGATGTTGCTTCTCTTATTCTTATGTTATCAATGTTATTGGTACTTCCTGATTCTTATAAGGTTCATGGTGAAGAGTTAGTCCTAATAACGTGTACAGAGGATACCGACCTTACGTCACTCCGAAAGGTTTAGAACGTGATTCCATGAGTCTAGCATGCATTATATATGTATCTACTTTACTCTACCGAGCCGCGCTATAGTCGGCCGGGTATGGCACCTATTGTGCAACCACTGATCAGTTGGGTTTTACCGAGCTCCACGTGGCCGGGTATGATTTTACCGAGCCTTATG
>NW_017682135.1:1408-10438 GCF_001879085.1 Nicotiana attenuata | reverse complement strand
CTACCTCGTTTATCTAGTTTTGAATCGTTCGACTCCAATTTGAGGGTTCGGGCTCATTCTTGGTATTGGAAGTGCACATTGGAGCGAGGTGAGTCTCCTTTCTAACCTTGTAAGAGGGAATTGTCCCCATAGGTGAAATAATTGGTTATGTGCTCCTATTTGTGGGGGCTACGTATGCACGAGGTGACGAGAGTCCGTGCGTAGCTACTAATATGTGACATCCGGGTAGTCTAGGACCCAGAAGCATGCTTACTTGTAATAAATGCAACCTTATTGACAAATTTAAAAATTCTTGAACATATTGAACGTGTAAATGAATTTCTAATAGACTAGATATCAATTCTTGACTTTTAAAAGAGATACTTGTCTTTTTCTGAATAATTGCTCCTTGATGAGTTATTGACTTGACTATTTGAATGTGTTTATCTATTGTGGAACGGGCTGAACGCCTCGGTAGATTAAATAGATGCATCTATGGTTCGCGCCATTCGACCCTCTGGCAGTGCACAGTTTTAAAATTGTTGGATCGGGCTGTACGACCTCGGCATGAGTTGCGCATGCTTGTATTGCTTGCCTTGATATTTGTTGATACTAATATCCGCTCTCCCCGACTTGAGATAATTGTTAATTAATGGGTTATGAATCCGGAGACTTTAAACAAAAAGGAACTTTCACCTGTTTAATGACTCATTTAGATTTTACTATTGTTCTTAATAAATTCGTGAGTCATCACATTAATAATATTATTACTGGACCCTTAGTAAGTATCGAAGTTGCCATCTCGTCTCTACTTCTTCGAGATTAGGCGGGATACTTACTGAGTACACGTTGTTTTTGTACTCTACTACACTTCTGTGCATTTTTGTTCCACAGGCACATGCTCTTCTAGTGGCCTAGTGGGCGTAGCAGCATGGTTGACACGGAGACTAGGTGAGCTGTATTTCCTCAAGGCAACCCGCAGCTAGTATAGTCTCTCTCAGGATTCTATTTATTTTCTGTCCAATTGTATTCCGGACAGCTGTTGTACTTTATTCGATTTTTCTTAGAAACTGCTCATGCACTTGTGACACCAGGTTCTGGGCTGTCTGTGGGTTTATTCAGAAAATCTAAAATTGTTAAATGTTTCATTAGTTATTCCGTGGAATTTATCATGTATTGTTTAAACGTAGAAAAGGAGCGATTTCAGAAATATTTAAAACGAGGACTTACTAGTTATTTGTTGTTGGCTTGCCTGACAATGGTGTCCGGCACCATCAAGACCCTTAGTGGATATTGGGTCGTGACAACATGGTATTAGAGCACTAGGTTCCCGTAGGTCTCACGAGTCATGAGTAAGGCTAGTAGAGTCTCGCAGATCGATACGGAGACGTCTGTACTTATCTTCGGGAGGCTGCAGGACTGTTAGGAGTACTCCCCTTTTTGATTCCTCATCGTGCGATTTGATTCTTGGAGGCTTGTGCCTCTGTTTCCTTCCTACTCAATTCTACGCGACGCGAACCGCCTGTTATAAATCGAGAATTGCAGAATTTTAATGGTACTACCGATGTGGTGAGGGATGTTTCTCCCTGCATATTTGTCTGGGCTATCATCTCCGCCTTGTGAAAGGATATTCTATCGTTTCGGCTCAGTAGCGGTGCTTCTAAGAGCTCTGAGGCTAGGCACAAGTTGCCATGATGCTATGAACGATTGTTTCGCAGTATTGGTATGATGGTAGAATGTTCACCTACGTGTCGGGGCAGTGAATGACTTGAAGGGAGGTTTACTCAGTACCCGATCTATAGGTTCGGTATTTTATTCCCGGCAGGGGAAGGGCAATCGGACTAAGAATGGTCAGATGTAGGCTGATGGAGTACCGAGACTTGGTATTTGCGAGCGTGGTGGAGTTTTCTTCTATGATGAGGTGTCGTTGTCCAAATTGAACGTACTAAGTTCGCCGGTGTTATGATCTTTTACAATTCGCCTTTGGGTTAAGATATTGTGGAATAGTATTGAGGATGTGGCTGTCATATATCGCAGGGTGCTGTAGTTCAGGATTGAATCAGTATTTCTATTTTCGACTGTTCGAGAAAGATGATCTTCGGAAAGGTTTAAAGTTAGCAGCAGTTGTGGGTTCAAGTGCCATGAAAATAGATTTTATTTAAGGCAACAACTGAGCAGCAAAGGATAAGGAAGGACATGTGGGGAGTGTCAGGCGGTGATTAAAATTTCTAGAAGGCCAGGTATAAGAAGTAAAGGTCGAGTTGTCGACTAAAGAGGTGACTTTCGCCAAAGTGGGAGAGTTTGGAGTAATTTGGGAATTTTAGTGATCGGTGATTTGGGCCTAAAGATTAATTTGGAGTATGGACTATTATGCGGCAGGAGACTTGATACAACGGAAGGGAGCTGCTTGGAATGAAGAAGGATACAACCTAACTTTGAATTGGAAGGATGTTGCCGCACACTTGATTGATGTCCACGAGGGGTGAATGGACTTGTGCAGCTAGAGAGTAAGCTCTGACTCAGGATGGGTTGTTAATGTCGTGGTGATTGCGCCCCGCGTAGCAGCGTTGGAAGACGTCGGCATGGAGATTCCACAGGCGGGATATCTCCAGTGAGCAGGTCGGCGGTCGCATGGTTGGCAAGGCTTCTGCAAAGGGTTCTATTGGCTATACAGCAAGGAGATCGGTTGTGAAAGCGTGGTTGATGATTCAGAGTATAACAAGAGGGTTTTACAAAAAGAATTCCAAGAATTTTGGCGGTCGATTGCGCAAGGTTATGTCAATAAGAAATCAAGGATCTGGGTGAAGTCCAGAGTTGTGTAATAATGGCTTCAAGCTAAGTGGGAGAGTCCCACCGCCTATGATTAGGGTTGCATGGTTAACTACTTGAGAGGTTTCTGGTTATTAGCATATTGATGGGTCGTTCCAGCTACGAAAAGGACATAAGCGGTGATTTGAGAAAAGGAATTGTTAAAGGTGTGATATGGTTGGCCTTATTGGCCCATGTTCAGACTTGGGGAAGGATTCAGGATGTATGCCTTGTATAGATGTGGCTTTTGAAGGAAGTGATTCTGCCGGGTGCTTCGTCGAGAGGGTATTCATGTGCTAGAAGATTTATGGAGTAGATTATATTCGGGGCCAAGTTAGAGCGGGTGGCTCTCAACAATGGTCCTAGTGGATTCAAAGGGGTAAAGTGTGGTGCCTAATGGCTTCGAGCCTATAAATACAGTTAAGAATCAAGCCTTGTAGCAGCTTGTGAGAAGGGGCACAAAATGTTCTATGATGTTTTGACTTGCAGTGTAGCCCTCAGGAGGTATGAAATGGTTCGTGAGGGTTTGAGACGGCATGGTCTCGTGAGTCAAGGTCACTCGAAATGAGTGCAGATAGGGTATGCTATGTGTTGAATGGAGTTATTATTATTTCTAAGGCAATCAAGGATAAATTGGAAGAAGATAGATTGATTAGCCATATTTGAATTTGCATATTGGTGGCAGTGATCGGTCCCTTAAGCGCGATCAAGTTATGCAAGTGATTTGTGGCGGTACATGTGAGGATTGTCGGCCGCCGTAATTGATGTTATTTAGAAGTATGCTACTGCTATGACCTGCTATGCGTAGGCGGACTCCGGAAGGGCTGTGGTATCTTAGACCACTACTCAGAGATCTGCATATTCTACGGTTATGAGAATTCACCTGTGTGTTGCTATGGTTCTCCTGAAGTGAGGTAAGTGAAGAGTTTTATATGATGAAGCGTTAATCCATTTGTGGTTAGGAATCTATGATGAAAGATCGTGTTCTATCGTGTGATGGCATATTGGGTGCAGTGAGTGGTATGGAATTCAAAGAGAGGATCAAGATTACAGATCGGTGTTGACATAGATGTCACGAGCTCGGATGAGAAGGGAAGTATTTTAGATGTTTAAAGTAAGCTGGTATTGTCTTCAACATCACCTGAGATCGGTATTTTGTGAAAAAGGCTTTGCATCCTGGTTAAGGATTCTTGGTCGCTCCTTAACGTTAGTGCGGTCGGTGGTCTGGATGTACAGACCTGTTATCTGTCATGGGAAGGTTGTATAAGTGTGGCATGTAGTCACTTGATAGGTTGAAGAGTTAAACCAAGTAGGAGGAACGTGGCGATATCGCTAATTTGAGAATGGATGGCTGGAGGGCACTCGATTTATTAGGTTGTGGATCGTGGAGGACTACTCCGGTTATGATGGTCGTTCTTGTCTGTTATGAGGAAACAGGGAGTATTTATGGACCTTGAAAGGTCATTAGCCTAGTTTAGTGCGATAAGAACCAGCTTGACGTCCGCGGAGGGGTTTAAATGTGAATATGGGCTTTATATCAGGCCAGATTTGTTCATTTCAGTAAGGCGCTCCCTGTGGAAGAGCGGTCAGAGTGTTATTTCATCGTTAACTATTTCATGTAATGATATATTACGCCGTGTGAGTGTTCAGACGGCTTGGGAAATTGTTTATGTGTTGAGGTTCCGCGTAGAGATGATGTTATATGAGCAAAATGGCTCTTGATATTCAGATCGTATATTGCACCTCAGTTGTGCTTGAGTTTGTAGCTTATGGCACTATATGTCCCCTCAGGGATGGTATTATGCACTTAGCGTGCTTGTGACCGATATTCGGTATCTTGTTTTAATGACCAATTCAGCTCGATGTGTATCTCCTTATGTGAGTTTTATGTGCGGATCGGGTTGCACGCCGCAACAGTGTGATGACAATTACAGTCCCTTATATTCTATTCTATGTTTTTGTTTCTCCATTTTCTGAGGAAAGTTCATATTAGTTGCATGATTTGAGTAGTCCCTTCAAGAGTTCATTTTCCTTATGTGTCGGGTTCGAGTTGGTAGCCTATTGGCACGTTGTGGCATCACATGAGACTTTTGGTCATGTCAGGGGTGACTTGCTGCCTGAGCAGCTCGTACATAGTAAGATAAGGTTACTGGATGTAGGATCAGTGCGATCGGATTATATGAAGTACATTAAGGAGCTAAGGCCATTATTTGGTTCGAGATGAGGTGATGGTTCCTGGCAGGAGTATAGACCCAATTATTTGTTTGTTCGGCAATTGGTTATGAATTTCTACGCATCTCTTCCATCGTGGCGGTATTGTAAGAGTTAGAGCAAGACCTATGTAGGTCATGAGGTGCAATGGGAGCATCAGATTCGTGGAATCTTGATTTATTCGATTAGAGAATGCTATTGTGGTCCTGTGAGTAAAGTGGGGCAAGGTGTGAATTCAACTAAGATACGCAGTCATGTTTTGGTACTGCGTGTAGTTATTGATACGGTGTTCATATGTCGAAGCAGGCTTGGCAGAGAATTTCAAATGTTCAAACCGGGCTCCAAGGCGTATTTTCCTATATGAAAGAGGTTATCTTTAGATTTCATCGAGCTGATGTGCCCAACTGAGTTGTAGTAGCACGGGTAGGTGCACGAGCAGTGATTCCAGACAACCCCAACACAATTCCTAGCACGTTCGAGGATGAACGTATGTTTAAGCAGGAGAGGATGTAACGACCCGACCGGTCGTCTTGAGCCCTAGCATGCCGTTCAGCAGTTTGAGGCCATGAGCAGCTTCAATTCAGGCATTATCACTTGTACGCGTGGTCGGAATTAAATTTTGGGAAGTTCGGAGTTGACTTGGAGAGGAAATTCTCATTTCGGAAGCTTTAAGTTGAGAGAATTGACTAGGATTGGATTTCAGAGTAAACAACATCGGAATTGGGATCTGAAGGTTCCAGCAGGTTCGTATGATGATTTCGGACTTGGGCATATGCCCGGATCGGGTTTAGGATCACCCGGGAGCATTTTGGCGCCTATTGTGGAAGTTAGCATTTTGGAGGAAATTTCATAAGTTTGGGATGAAGTGCATTTCAGTGTTATTCATGTCCGTTTGGGATTTCGAGTCTGGGAGTAGCTCCGTATGGTGATTCTGGAGTTGGGAGCGCGATTGGAAGTGAATTCGGATGCCCATGGGTCATTTTGGAGTCATTTGGCTAAAGATAGAAATTTGAAGGTTTTTGAGAAGTTTGACCGGAGGTGGACTTTTTGATATCGGGGTCGGAATCCGATTTCGGAAGTTGGAGTAGGGCCGTGATGTTAAATATGACTTGTGCGCAAAATTTGAAGTTAATCGGACGTGATTTGATAGGTTTAAACATCGAAAGTAGAAGTTTGAAATTCTAAAGTTCATCAAGCTTGGATTGGAGGTTGATTCGTGGTTTTAGCGTTGTTTGATATGAATTGAGGCCTCGAGCAAGTCAGTAATGAGTTTTGGGACTGGTTGCTATGATTGGTTGGGGTCCCGGGGGCCTCGGGCGGATTTTGGGTGGTTATCGGATCGAAAATGGGATTTTGAGAAGTGCTGAAGCTGCTGCTTCTGTCATAACCGCACCTGCGGTTGGTGGGCCGCAGGTGCGAGACCGCAAATGCGGTCCACCTATCGCAGATGCGGCCCAGGGAAGGCCAGGCCAAACCACAGAAGCGACTCTCGAATCGCAGAAGCGGCCCCAGCCCTTTTGGCCAACGTCCGCAGATGCGGCCACTTCCTCGCAGATGCGGGATCGCAGATGCGGTCCCCTGACCGCAGATGCGGAAATCACTGAGGCAGTGAGTTCATTTATTACGGGTTCTAAGTCCACTTTTGCCATTTTTCATTCCTCCATTGGGCAACTTTAGAGCTTTTGGGAGAAGACCTTCACCTAGCATCTTGAGGTAAGTTTGTTCTACCTATTTCTAGTTTAATACCTATGTCTTAGGTAGATTAAACACTAGTATTAAGGTGAAATCATGAGGTTAGAGCAAAACCCTAGGGTTTTGATAAAAGTTGAATTTGACCACGAATTTTGTAATGAAATAAATTAGAAATCATATGTTATTGATCCTTGGGTTATGAAGAACAAATTCCCTTGAAAAATAATTTAGGAATCCGAGCACGTGGGCCCGGGGTCGGATCTTAGGAAAATTGTGTTTAAGGGTGGGAAATTGCTTAAATAGTTAGAATATGATTTTGTAAGCTTATATTGACTAGTTCCTAGGTTATCTAGTTTTGAATTGTTCGGCTCCAATTTTAGGGTTCGGGCTCATTGTTGGTATTGGAAGTGCACATTGGAGCGAGGTGAGTCTCCTTTCTAACCTTGTAAGATGGAATTATCCCCATAGGTGAAATAATTGGTTATGTGCTCCTATTTGTGGGGCCTACGTACACACGAGGTGATGAGAGTTCGTGCGTAGCTACTAATATGTGACATCCGGGTAGTCTAGGACCCAGAAGCATGCTTACTTGTAATAAATGCAACCTTGTTGACAAATTTAAATATGCTTGAACATATTGAACGTGTAAATGAATTTCTAATAGACTAGATATCAATTCTTGACTTTTAAAAGAGAAACTTGTCTTTTTCTGAATAATTGCTCCTTGATGAGTTATTGACTTGACTATTTGAATGTGTATATCTATTATGGAACGGGCCGAACGCCTCGGTAGATTAAATAGATGCATCTATGGTTCGCGCCATTCGACCCTCTGGCAGTGCACTGTTTAAATATTGTTGGATCGGGCCGTACGACCTCGGCATGAGTTGCGCATGCTTGTATTGCTTACCTTGATATTTGTTGATACTAATATCCGATCTCCCCGACTTGAGATAATTGTTAATTAATGGATTATGAATCTGAAGACTTTAAACAAAAAGGAACTTTCACCTGTTTAATGACTCATTTAGATTTTACTGTTGTTCTTAATAAATCTGTGAGTCATCGCATTAATAATATTATTACTGGACCCTTCGTAAGTGTCGAAGTTGCCATCTCGTCTCTACTTCTTCGAGATTAGGCGGGATACTTACTGAGTACACATTTTTGTACTCATACTACACTTTTGTGCATTTTTGTTGCACAGGCACATGCTCTTCTAGTGGCCTAGTGGGCGTAGCAGCATGAATGACACGGAGACTAGGTGAGTTGTATTTCCTCGAGGCGACCCGCAGCTAGTATAGTCTCTCTCAGGATTCTTATTTATTTTCTGTCCAGTTGTATTCCGGACAGCTGTTGTACTTTATTCAATTTTTCTTAGAAACTGCTAATGCACTTGTGACACCAGGTTCTGGGATGTCTATGGGTTTATTCAGAAAATCTAAAATTGTTAAATGTTTCATTAGTTATTCCGTGGAATTTATTATGTATTGTTTAAACGTAGAAAAGAAGTGATTTCAGAAATATTTAAAACGAGGAATTACTAGTTATTTGTTGTTGGCTTGCCTGACAATGGTGTCCGGCGCCATCACGACCCTTAGTGGATTTTGGGTCGTGACAAAGCACGCATAACTTCGGAGTTCTGATGGGATCCGGTACGTTAGTGCTGGTATGATCGCATCCGACATTCCTTGCACTCTAAATTCCCTTATTACCTTTCCTCCTTCCGATCTAGGTCCGAAAGTGTAAAACCTTAAAACGACGTAACTTTACGCTCATTTATCGTTTTATGCGATTCCTCTTTTGATCTTATGTATTTTTCGCGGGCAAAAGCGTTGACCTACAACAACAAGCCGCGATCGACGATAATATCACAATTAGAGGGCCTGACATGCCTGTCACACTAGGCCGCATGGAACGACGACATCGCAACTAGACGCCTTACGGATGCCGCCTTCGAGGCCAAGGCGTAGTGACATGTCAAGTGCAACGGTGTTAAGCCCGTAAGGTCATGATTTACAATATCTACCTTTTAAATATTTTCGTTATTTTTATTTTTCCCTAATTATTTTCTTTTAAAAAAAATTATTATTTCATGTAAAAAAACATCGTTTACATTGCGTAAAACTCATTTATGAATCTTTTATATCTACCGTCGATATACTAAAGGAAGTAAGATATAAATTCTGCCAAAAAGAGGGATGCAACACGAGGATTTCCCAGGGGGTCACCCATCCTAGTACTACTCTCGCCCAAGCACGCTTAACTTCGGAGTTCTGATGGGATCCGGTGCGTTAGTGCTGGTATGATCGCATCCGACATTCCTTGCACTCAAAATTC
>NW_017682135.1:0-1069 GCF_001879085.1 Nicotiana attenuata | reverse complement strand
GGCGCTTATTGAACCTTTCCTCCTTCCGCTCTAGGTCCGAAAGTGTAAAACCTTTAAACGACGTAACTTTACACTCATTTATTCCGTTACGAGATTCCTCTTTTTGATCTTATGTATTTTTTGCGGGCAACAAGCGTTGACCAATAACAACAAGCCGCGCTCGACGATAATATCACAATTAGGAGGGCCCGACATGCCTGCCACAATAGGCCGTCATGGAACGTGACATCCGCAACTAGATGCCTTACGGATGCCGCCTTCGAGGCCAAGGCGTAGTGGCATTGTCAAGTGCAACGGTGTTAGAGCCCGTAAGGTCGTGATTTGCAAATATCTACCCTTTTAAACAATTTCCTTATTTTTATTTTTCCCTAATTATTTTCTTTTCAAAAAAATTATTATTTCGGAGTAAATCTTATGTATTTTTTCACGGGGCAAAAGCGTTGACCAATAACAACAAGTTGCACTCGACGATAATATCACAATTAGTGGGCCCGACATGCATGTCACACTAGGCCGCATTAAACGACGACATCGCAACTAGACACCTTGCGGATGCCGCCTTCGAGGCTAAGGCGTAGTGACATGTCAAGTGCAACGGTGCTAAGCTTGTAAGGTCGTGATTAACAATATCTACCTTTAGATATTTTCATTATTTTTATTTTTCCCTAAATATTCTCTTTTAAAAAAAATATTATTTCATGTAAAAAAAACATCGTTTACATTGCTTAAATCTCATTTATGAATCTTTTATATCTACCGTCAATATACTAAAAGAAGTAAGATATAAATTCTGCCATAAAGAGGGATGCAACACGAGGACTTCCCAGGGGGTCACCCATCCTAGTACTACTCTCGCCCAGGCACGCTTAACTTCGGAGTTCTAATGGGATCCGGTACATTAGTGCTGATATGATCGCATTAGACATTCCTTGCACTCTAAATTCCCTTATTACCTTTCCTCCTTCCGCTCTAGGTCTGAAAGTGTAAAACCTTAGCACGACGTAACTTTACGCTCATTTATACGTTTTACGCGATTCCTCTTTTGATCTTATGTATTTTTCGCGGGCAA
>NW_017682134.1:4004-10439 GCF_001879085.1 Nicotiana attenuata | reverse complement strand
ACATGATTTCAACTCAAAATCAAGGGTTTTCAGGGGGGAAATTGGGTGTTTTGGGTAGAACTTAGGATTTTCAAATTTTGGGGATTTGGACCTCGATTTGAGGTCCGATTTCAAAATAAATTATATATTTGAGTTTGTGGGTGAATGGGTAATCGGGTTTTGGTTCGAACCTCGGGTTTTGACCATGTGGGCCCGGGGTCGATTTTTGACTTTTTGGGAAAATCTTTAGAAAACCTATTTTCATGCATTAGAATTGATTCATTTAGCATTTATTGATATTGTTAAGTAAATTGTGGCTAGATACAAGTAAATTGGTGGTGGAAACAAGAGGTAAAGCGGTAGTTGAGGCTTGAATTGTGTTCGTGGCATCGAGGTAAGTGTTTGGTCTAACCTTAGCTTGAGGGATTAGGAGTTGTGTTTTATTTGCTATGTGTTAATTGTTGAGTACGACGTATAGGCATAGTGACGAGTATCTATACGTAAGTGTCAAGCATGCCTGTGAGTCTTACACTGTGATGAATGTGACTCCGTTTCGTATTATTTATGCTTTATATGATGAAATATATTGTTGAATAAGGCTTGTGGAAGTATTATTGGTAATTTAACATTTTAGAGCGTTGGCTCGAGTTGTGAATTGAGTTGTGGAAGTATTATTGGTAATTGAACATTTTAGAGCGTTTGCTCGAGTTGTGAATTGAGTTGTGGAAGTAATATTGGTAACTGAACATTGTAGAGCGTTGACTCAAGTTGTGAATTGAGTTTTGAAGTAAATGTGAAAAAGAGAAGAGGTTTATGATATTATCTCCCTTGCCGGGATGTTATTGCTTTTGATATTGTTTTCCCTTGCCGGGATATTGTTGTTATACTATTGTTCCCTTGCCGGGATTCTATTATGATTTTACTGATTCCCTTGCCCGTATTGCTTTGTGATTGTTGTTTGGGTAAGGAAGAGTGTAAAAGCATGAAGGGTGATGCCGTGCATGATATTTGTAAGAGAGTGTTATAGCACGAAGGGTGATGCCGTGCCGATTATATTGATTCTTATGGTGAGGAAGAGAGTGAAAGAACGAAGGGTGATGCCGTGCACTTGTCCTTGATTTTCTGATTCTTGCTGATACTTGAGTTATGGTGTTCTTTACGTTTATTTATTGGTTTTCTGTTGTTACTTGATTTCCCCGCAACATATTTTCCCCCTCCTATCTTTACCTGTAAATTTCTGCCTTTACTTATCCCGCTGTATATGATTTAACTGCATAGGTTTATTTAGTAGTCTGGTCCTAGCCTCATCATTACTTCGCCGAGGTTAGGCTAGGCACTTACCAGCACATGGGGTCGGTTGTGCTGATACTACACTCTACACTGTGTGCAGATCCCGGTGCTGCAGCTTTTGGACCGCAGTGAGGTTGCTGCTTCCAGGCCATCAGGCGACCCGAGGTAGTCCTGCGGGCGTCCGCAGGACTTGGAGTCTCCTTCTATCATTTTCTTTCTGTTTTTTACTTATTCAGAGACAGATTCGTGCAATTCTATTCAGACCTTATTTGTAGTATTCTTAGACAGTCTGTGAGATTGTGATACTAGTTCTGGGTAGCTTATGTTTATGGGTTAGTATCGGAAGTATTATTAAATTGTTATATTTCAGTCTTCCGCTTTGCTATTTCCGCTATGTATATAATGTTAATTCACCATTTAAGGGATTGAAGATAAAAAGGGTTAAATAATTGGAATAATTGGCTTGCCTAGCTTTCACTAGTAGGCGCCATCACGACTCCCGAGGGTGGGAAATCCAGGTCGTGACAAGTTGGTATCAGAGCTCTAGGTTCCTTAGGTCTCACAATTCATGGACAAGCTTAGTAGAGTCTGAGGGATCGGTACGGAGATGTCTGTATTTATCCCAGAGGCTAGAGAGTTAGGAAAAACTTCACATCTATTCTTTCATGTCATGCCATTTGGTTTCTCAGTGCTAATTGAACTTCTACTATGTTCTTTCGCAGATGGCGAGAACACGTGCTTCTTCATCCGCTGATCAGCAGCTCGAGCCCCCAGCGGTAGCATCTACGAGGGGCGGAGGGCGAGGCCGAGGTCGTCGTAGGGGCCGAGGCAGGGGCAGAGCTCAGCCCAAAGCAGCAGCACGAGTGGCGGAGCCTCAAGTTGAGTTTGAAGAGGAGGTTCCAGCAGGACCAGCTCATGTCCTAGAGGGGTTTATTGCTACCCCAGTACTCCAGGATGCTCTGGTCCGTCTAGTGGGCCTTATGGAGAGTGTCGCTCGGGCAGGCTTACTTCCTGTAGCACCAGCTATCTCTCAGGCCGGGGGAGGAGCACAGACTACCGCTACCCGCACTACAGAGCATATGGCTCCTCAGTTTCAGACTCTAACAGCTCAGCCAGTTGGAGCAGTTCAGCCGGGTGTGGTAGCTCAGACCGGTGAGGGAGCAGCTATGTCTGCCGATGCTTTGTGGAGGTTGGATAGATTCACCAAGCTATTCACTACTACTTTTTGGTGGTACATCTTCTGAGGACCCCCATGATTATTTGGACAGCTGTCATGAGGTTCTTCGGAACATGGGGATAGTAGAGACCAATGGGGTCGACTTTGCTGCTTTTCGTCTGTCTGGATCCGCCAAGACTTGGTGGAGAGATTATTGTTTGGCTAGACCAGCTGGGTCGCCGGTTTTGACTTGGGATCAGTTCTTTCAGCTATTTCTGGATAAGTTTCTTCCTATCACTCAAAGGGAGAACTATCGAAGGCAGTTTGAGCGTTTCCAGCAGGGTTCTATGACTGTCACTCAGTACGAGACTAGATTTATTGACTTGGCCCGTCATGATCTTCTTATACTTCCCACTGAGAGAGAGAGAGAGTGAGGAGGTTCATTGAGGGACTCGTTCAGCCTATTCGACTGCAGATGGCTAAGAAGACGGGGAGCGAGATTTCTTTTCAGGATGCGGCCAATGTGGCCAGGATAGTGGAGATTGTTCTATCACAGGGGAGTGGTCAGGGATCTGACAAGAGGCCCGTCATTCAGGTAGGTTCACTGGTGCCTCATCTGGAGGCAGGGATTCTTTCGGTAAGGGCCATCCTTCCAGGCCATTTCATTCAGCACTTCAGGCTTCTCAAGGTGCTCCAGGTGGCTGTGGTTCTCATACACAGTATTATGATCAGCAGTCCTACAGTGCACCACCAGCTCCTATCAGTGCACCGCCGCTCCAAAGTTTTCAGGGTGGTCATTCAGGCCGTCAGGGTCAGCAGTCTCAGCAGCCGAGGGCTTGTTATACTTGTGGAGATACGAGGCATATTGCTAGATTTTGCCCTCGAGCACCGAGCAGCTCTCAGCATCAGGGTTCTTGTGCCATGGTTCAGGCACCGAGTGTTCCACCGCCCGCTCAGCCAGCTAGAGGGGGAGGTAGAGGTGCTAGAGGTGGAGGTAGAGGTGAGGTAGAGGTCAGGCCGCTAGAGGTGGAGGCCAGCCAGCAGGAGGCCGTCCCAGAGATGTAATTCAGAGTAGTGGGGCCCAACCCCCATGTTATGCTCTTCCAGCCAGGCCTGAGGCTGAGGCCTCCGATGCAGTTATCACAGGTACTGTTCTGGTTTGTAGTAGGGATGCTTCAGTGCTATTTGATCCAGGGTCTACATACTCCTATGTGTGATCTTATTTTGCATTGTATTTGATCATGCCTAGTGATTCTTTGAGTGGTCTTGTATATGTGTCTACACCGGTGGGTGTTTCTATTGTGGTAGATCGTGTCCATCATTCCTGTATAGTTGTGATTGGGGGTCTTGAGACTCGAGTAGATTTGTTACTTTTGGATATGGTTGATTTTGATGTCATATTGGGGATGGACTGGTTATCACCTTACAACGCTATCTTGGACTGTCATGCCAAGACTGTGACCTTAGCCTTATCGGGCTTACCTCGTCTAGAGTGGAGAGGGACTCCTGGTCATTCTACCCGTAGGGTTATCTCATATATGAAGGCTTGGCGTATGGTTGATAAGGGGTGTTTGGCCTATTTGGCATATGTTCGTGATTCTAGTGCCGAGGTTCCTTCTATGGATTCAGTGCCTATTGTTCGTGAGTTTCCTGAGGTATTTCCTTTAGACCTGCCGGGCCTGCCACCCGACAGGGATATTGACTTCTGCATTGATTTGGCTCCGGGCACACAGCCCATTTCTATTTCGCCGTATCGTATGGCCCCGCCTGAGTTGAAAGAATTGAAGGAGCAGTTGCAAGACTTGCTTGATAAGGGCTTTATTAGGCCTAGTGTCTCGCCTTGGGGTGCGCCGGTGTTGTTTGTTAAGAAGAAGGACGGATCGATGAGAATGTGTATAGATTACTGGCAATTGAACAAGTTCACAATCAAGAATAAGTATCCATTGCCGAGGATTGATGATTTGTTTGACCATCTTCAGGGTGCCCAAGTGTTTTCTAAGATCGACTTGAGGTCGGGCTACCATCAGTTAAGGACTAGGGCATCCGATGTCCCTAAGACAGCTTTTCACACTCGGTACGGGCATTATGAGTTCTTGATGATGTCATTCGGGTTGACGAATGCCCTAGCAGCTTTCATGGATTTGATGAACCGAGTGTTCAGGCCTTATTTGGATTCCTTCGTGATTGTCTTCATTGATGATATTTTGATCTATTCCCACAGCCGGGAGGAGCATGAGCAGCATCTGAGAGTTGTTCTTCAGACTTTGATAGATAGTCAGTTGTATGCTAAGTTTTCGAAGTGTGAGTTCTGGTTGAGTTCTGTTACATTCTTGGGTCACGTTGTTTCAGCAGAGGGTATTCAGGTGGATCCGAAGAAGATAGAGGCAGTCAAGAACTGGCCTCGACCCACATCAGCTATAGAGATTCGGAGTTTCTTGGGTTTGGCAGGCTATTACCGTCGGTTTGTGGAGGGGTTTTCATCTATTGCAGCCCCGATGACCAGGTTGACCCAGAAGGGTGCCCAGTTCAGGTGGTCGGACGAGTGTGAGGCGAGCTTTCAGAAGCTCAAGACAGCTTTGACTACGGCACCAGTGTTGGTTTTGCCCACAGGTTCAGGGCCATATACAGTTTATTGTGACGCATCTCGTATTGGACTCGGTTCGGTGTTGATGCAGGATGGCAAGGTCATTGCTTATGCTTCACGGCAGTTGAAGATTCATGAGAAGAATTATCCAGTTCATGATTTGGAGTTAGCAGCCATTGTTCACGCGCTGAAGATTTGGAGGCACTATTTGTATGGCGTGTCATGTGAGGTGTTCACGGATCTAGTACAGGATGCCTTGGACAAGGTCAGGATTATTGAGGATAGGCTTCGTACAGCTCAGTCCAGGCAAAAGAGTTATGCCGAGCGTAAGTTTCGTGATGTGGCATTCATGGTCGGCGAATGGGTGTTGTTTCGGGTGTCGCCTATGAAGGGCGTGATGATATTTGGGAAGAGGGGCAAGCTTAGCCCTAGATTCATTGGCCCGTTTGAGATCCTTGATCGAGTGGGAGAGGTGGCTTACAGACTTGCGTTGCCGCCGAGTTTATCAGCCGTGCATCCAGTGTTTCATGTGTCCATGCTTCGGAAGTATCACGACGATCCATGCCACGTGTTAGACTTCAGCACTATCTACTTGGACAAGGACTTGTCCTATGAGGAGGAGCCGATAGCTATTCTAGACCGGTAGGTTCGTCAGTTGAGATCCAAGAGTTTCCCTTCTGTTCTTGTTCAATGGAGAGGTTAGCCTGTTGAGGAAGTGACCTGGGAGTCCGAGTCTGATATGCGGAGCCGGTATCCCCATCTTTTCTCCGAATCAGGTACTTCTTTCTTATGTCCGTTCGAGGACGAACGGTTGTTTTAGAGGTGGAGGATGTGATGACCCAAAAGCTCATCACTCATTTTTGAAAGTAAATTCTGTGTTTCGAGGCTTTAAAACCCTCTTTTCGTCTCACCTCGATTTGCATGCGCAGTCCGGGCGCGTTTCCGGGAAGCTTTTATGTGAAAACAAAGTAAAATATGGAAATTAGCTTTTAAAATTTAATAAAGTTGACTTTGGTCAACATTCTTGGTAAATGGACCCGGACCCATGATCTGACGGTCTCGTAGGGTCCGTAGAAAAATTTGGGACTTGGGCGTATGCCCGGAATTGAATTCCGATGTCCCAAGCCCGAGAAATGAATTTTTAAAGAAAATTATTTTCTGGAAAATATAAAGGTTTTTAGAAGTGAATTGATGCATTTTCTTGATGGTATCGGGCCCGTATCTTGGTGCCGGATCCCGGTACAAGTTTGAAATGATGATTAAGTGGAATCTGTAAAATTTGGTAAAGATCGGAATTGGTTTGGTATAAAACGGACCTATGGTTGAGAAAATAGTAATTTTGATGTTCTTGAGTGATTTTATGAATTTGAGGTTTAATTCATAGGTGTTGATGTTATTTTGATGATTTGATCGCACGAGCAAGTCC
>NW_017682134.1:0-1626 GCF_001879085.1 Nicotiana attenuata | reverse complement strand
CAAGCCGCTAGAGGTGGAGGCCAGCCAGCAGGAGACCGTCCCAGGGATATGGTTCAGAGTGGTGGGGCCCAGCCCCGATGTTATGCTTTCCCAGCCAGGCCTGAGGCTGAGGCATCCGATGCTGTTATCACAGGTACGGTTTCAGTATGCAGTAGAGATGCTTCAGTTTTATTTGATCCAAGGTCTACATACTCCTATGTGTCATCTTATTTTTCTACGTATTTGGTTGTACCTCGTGATTCTTTGAGTGCTCGTGTATATGTTTTCACGCTGGCGGGTGATTCTATTATTGTAGATCGTGTCTATCGCTTGTGTGTGGTTATTATTGGGGGTCTTGAGACCGTGTAGATCTCTTACTTCTGGATATGGTTGATTTTGACATCATATTGGGGATGGATTGGCTATCACCTTATCATGCCATATTAGACTATCACGCCAAGACCGTGACCTTAGCTTTGCCGGGGTTGCCTCTATTGGAGTAGAGAGGGATTTCTGGTCATTCTACCAGTAGGGTCGTTTCTTATATGAAGGCTCGACGTATGGTCGAGAAGGGGTGTTTGTCTTACTTGGCATATGTGCATGATTCTAGTAGTGAGGTTCCTTCTATGGATTCCATGCCAGTTGTTCGTAAGTTTCCATAGGTATTTCCTGCAGACCTGTCGGGGATGCCCCTCGACAGGGATATCGACTTTTGCATTGATTTGGCTCCGGGCACTCAGCCCATTTCTATTCCGCCGTATCGTGTGGCCCCGCCAGAGAGTTGCAGGACTTGCTTGATAAGGGCTTCATTAGACCAGTGTCTCACCCTGGGGTGCGCCGGTATTGTTTTTTAAGAAGAAGGATGGGTCAATGAGAATGTGTTTTGATTATCGGCAGTTCAACAAGGTCAGTCTGTTAAGAAGAAGGATGGGTCAATGGGAATGTGTTTTGATTATCGGCAGTTCAACAAGGTCACCATCAAGAACAAGTATCCATTGCCGAGGATTGATGATTTGTTTGACCAGCTTCAGGGTGCCAAAGTGTTTTCGAAGATTGATTTGAGATCTGGCTACCATCGGTTGAGAATTAGGGCATCCGATGTCCCTAAGACAGCTTTCCGCACTTGGTACGGGCATTACGAGTTTCTAGTGATGTCATTTGGGTTGACAAATGCGCCAGTAGCATTCATGGATCTGATGAACCGAGTGTTCAGGCCGTATGTGGATTCCTCGTGATTGTCTTCATTGATGATATTTTCATCTACTCCCGCAGCCGAGAGGAGCATGAGCAACATCTTCGAGTTATTCTTCAGACTCTGAGAGACAGTCAGTTGTATGCTAAGTTTTTGAAGTGTGAGTTTTGGTTGAGGTCAGTTGCATTCTTGGGCCACATCGTATCAGCAGAGGGTATTCAGGTGGATCCGAAGAAGATAGAGGCAGTCAAGAACTGGCCCCGACCCACATCAGTTACAGAGATCCGGAGTTTCTTGGGTTTGGCGGGTTATTACCGTCGGTTTGTGGAGGGGTTTTCATCTATAGCAGCCCCGATGACTAGGTTCGACCAGGAAGGGTCGCCCTAGTTCGAGGTGGTCGGACGAGTGTGAGGCGAGTCTTTCAGAGCTCAAGACAGTCTTTGACGTACGGCACC
>NW_017682133.1:7324-10439 GCF_001879085.1 Nicotiana attenuata | reverse complement strand
AGGAAATTATGACTCTGTTAATAGTCCGCGAACCAGAAATCCGAGTAAGGAATTCTGTTAACCCGGGAGAAGGTGTTAAGCATTCCCGGATTCCGTGGTTCTAGCACGGTCGCTCAACTGTTGTAATTGATTTTATCTGATTTCAAAGCATGTTCTAACTTATGTGCCTTTTATTAGTAAACCGCTTTTATTGTTATTTTTTAATAAGGATTGCAACGTTGTGAAAATGCGTCTCGAACCACGTCGCACCAGTGCACCCGTGATTGTCAACATATTTCAACTTCGTTGAGATTTAGATTTGGGTCACATAAATGTGCACCCACATTTAGGAAGGTAATATTATTAAAATGCGCGCCTAAAGCAACTACGCGTTTATTATCTTTGAGGAAGACCGTGAAATTCGCTAAACGGTCCGCCCGAATTATAAGTATTTTTATATAACATTTATTGAGGGCCCCGCATTTGTATGTCAATTGGCGAGGCTCGTCTCATTTATTATTTAAAAGGCAAATCTAAAGTAGACTACGATTTTCTATTTAGTTGTCTCTTATAATAAAAATAGCCCTAATTAATTTGCATGTTCAATATACTATTACGGGAGGTTGGTCAAAAATCAGCTTCGAGTTCAGGGGATTACATTAACAGCCTCAACGTTTATGAGAAGGCTGCCCAAATTGGGTCTTCGTACAAACCCCAAATGAAAAGGTAGTCTTGGATCAGGACTAAGCCATACGTCCACGAAAGGCCCAAACCAATTCAACTTCAATCTACTAGCAGGCCAAACAATCTTTGATCTGGTTTTGAACAATTAAATCCATCAACGAAATACTATAGACCTATTACCAATTTGGTTTCGAGTTCTTCAGCCTTAATCACATTTAGACTGAAGGAGTTTCTTTAGAGTAAGTACAGAAATCAAAGACACTAGAGTAACTAGAATTTAAAATTATCACAGAATAGAACTTGACTACTTTGCAAGAGTATCTACTGAATCTGAAATTCAAAGCTACAGTTCTTAAGATCAGGGACCATTTGATTTTGTGACAGTGCAACACATAAATTCATATTTCAAGTTTCACTTCCAATCAACGTCTACTCTATCTGAAACCTCGAATCCACAGGAGAATCATCAGTCAACTAATAGTCACTATAGTTCGAATTAATACAAAACATGTTATTACCTAATGAGTGCCATGGCTGAGGGTTAAAACGAAAGGGCACATATAAGATTCCATGCGAGTATTACAAAACCGACAGTCATAGAATTGACAAACTAATTCCAGTTATGAATTTCCAGTTTTAAACAGTTCACCGTCAACTACCTAAGCTAGGATAATGTATATGACATTAATTACACTTCATTAGAGAATTCAATACGAGAAAAATAATCATCACTTCATTCCATTCCCCAAAATCCGAGAGTTACAGGACATGTACCTGGAAAATAGAATATGAAACGAGTGAGGATCAGCAGCAGTGAGCAGGTAGTCAAACAACAACTCAGATTCAAGTTCACAGCCCAACAAATTTTATCAGAAGCAACCCAGAAATGAGTGGAGGAAACCACAGCGCCAACAATTGACCAAACGAGCTTAATTTATCAAAGCAAAGTTGAAATTGACCCAGAAACAAACTTAATCACATCGATAATCAAACACCAGGACTCTCCAGCTATTCTCTTCTTCAAACTAGGCTAAGGATTCGGAACAATTGCTAAAAAAAACTGAAACTGATCTAAGAAATTCAATGTAACAGTGTTTTTGAGTTTTTTGTTATATTTTTTGATTGTCTGAGGAGTTTTGGATCTAAGGGAGATTTCAAATTTCAGATCTAGCTTTGAATCTGAAATTCAAATTTCAGCTATAGGATTTTTTGGGGAATTTTAGAGGTTCCAAAAACTTGTGAATCAAGGCAAATGAATGCCTATTTATAGGTGAACTTAGGGTCCAATTTCAGATTTTCCCTTTACCCATTAGTCCCTATTTTAATTCCATTTTTACCCTTTATTTTCTGACTTGTTACACAAGTAACTACACCTATTTTATTGAAATCTATACTAAAGCCCACTCTAGAAGGTTCTATACCCATTATAATTCCTATTCTATCCTTACCTTGCTTCTAAAATTACCAATTTGGCAAAACATGCCATTTTCAATCCCTAAAACACCCTCAAACCTCTCCTAGAATTACCAACATGTTTTAATTACACTTAACCAATTTATCCTGAAACCTAAATTTATTAAGGCTTAAACAGTAATTTAAAGAAAAGCCCTAATTAACCAATTTCTAATTGAACTAATTAACCCTAGCTAATATCAATTATGGAAATTCAAATGATCTAAACTAACAACAAAATTAAAACTATTAATTCATTACAGCTAATCATGAAACTAATCTGTCAGAATTTTGAACAACAGGTAACAATTAACATAATCGAAAGTTAACCAAAATCAAAATACATTTATCCAAACAACAGTTAAATTGAAACCCTATAGCCCTAATTTAAGTATCATGCAGGAAAAAAAACAAACCCTAATTAAAGCTAAACAAACAAGTCAAAAAATCAACAAAGAAAGGAACAAGAAGGCTTACTGACTATGGAACGAACTCTGGCCAGCCATTGTTGTTTGAATCCTCCGGGATTCTTGACACGTAACATCCCTAATCGTGTGTTTTCAAAAGAAAACAAGTGATTAGGGAAATTACGGTCCAAAATCCCCAAGATTTCTGAGTTAGGGTTCTGCCGGAATTTGGGATTTAGAATTTGTAATGTTCCGGGCAGATTCGAGACAAGTGGCTATGAGGGTTGGGTAGAGGAGGCTCGGGCGGTTCTGTGGTGTGAATTTGGGACCACTGATGTCATGGCCGGAAAACTTTAAACCGTTATTCGAAGGGTTCGGCGTTGATTCGAGGGACGGGGTTTGGGGGGTTTGAAAGAGGAGAACAGGGCGGTCCTAGGGTGTTCATTTGGTTGGATTTGGGTGACTTTGCATTTTGGCCGGAGGTTTTCGATCCAATATTCGAGCAACTCGACTGTGATTTGAGTGAATCTAAGGCCAGATATGGAAAAGAGGAGGAGAAAAAGGATTTAAAGGGTGTAATTTTGGACGGGAAC
>NW_017682133.1:1770-7304 GCF_001879085.1 Nicotiana attenuata | reverse complement strand
TCTTAGATTAGCAAGGTGCGGTCTAGGGTAACACTTGATTTGCATTGAAAGTATCGGACAAAGTCTTGAGCCATGTCACCCAATGTAAGCCACCCATCGATATTTTGACGACCATGCCAATCCAAAGCTGCCCCAGTTAGGCTTTTACTGAAATATGCCATCATCACGTCATCTTTCTCTCCAACAATCCTCATTTCGTTGCAATAGATCCTCAGGTGGGCTACCGGATCTCCACTCCCATCGTACAAGTTAAAGTTTGGTACTTTGAATCCTGCGGGCAGGCGGGTGTCATGTGGCACAATCGGTCCTTTGCAAGTCATGCTACCCTGGCCTTCCACTCTTCGCTTGTCCCTTAAGGACAGTTCTGTGCTTGTCAATTTCTTGGGTACCTCTTCTCGCCCTGTTCTTCCCGTAACCCTTTCATTTCTACCATGAATCTGCTCATCCTGGGAGCTCTTCTTGTATGGATCAAGGACCTTGTAAGCAACCTCTGAAGGGTGAAATCGGGCATTACGTGCGTTGGGTGGATGTTTATTGTCTGGGGTAACGGATATGACAGGAGGGCAATATTGGCGAAAAGTGATTGAAGGATGAGCGATGGAGCTACTAGGATAGTTGGGGCGAGCGTGATAAGCGGGTGTATCTGGAGAATATGGAGGATCATCCGGCATTGTGTTGGGAGTTTGGGTAGCGTCCGGGAAAATTGGTGGTGGCGGGGGTGGCGCCTTTCCAGTCATCCAGGCTTGATACATGTTTGTCATGTGTTGTCTCAGCATCCGCACCTCTTCAACCAACCCATTATCCCGTTCCACCAACTGTTGTCGAACATCGGTATCAAGCAACTCAGTTCTGTTGTTCTCTGCCATTGCCTTTTGCCTTTGTGTTGCAGGGAAAAGTTACTTTTAAAACCACAAACCAACCACCTGTCTGAAATGATATGGCAAAATGAAACCATCACGTTAGCGTTAGGGCATTTAACATATTGGTAACAGCTTTTGATCGGGCGCATGCGTCATCCCGGCTTTTCCTTATTTCCAATTGCAAACTTTTCTTCCTTTGTTTTTCTTCTTTTTCCTTCTTTTTCTTTACTCTTGCCTTTGTCCTCTCTCGTTCCTATTCCCTTCCTTTCTTGAGTTTTGTTTTTCCGCTCTTTTCTTTTCTTTTTGCCTTTTGTGGTTTTTCCTCTCTTTTCTCGTTTTTTTTTTCTTTTTTCTTTTGGTCATGGTCGAATCCTATGGAGATTGCCTACGTATCACGACCCCGCGTCAATCAGACCGAGCGTAGTTCTTGCAAAGTAAATGCAAAGTAGGAGCAGGATATTTTTGGCAATTTCAATTTTATTGATAGCAAATTTGTCTATTACAAAGACTCAAAACAATTAACAGACTCTAAAACTATAAACTCCATCATCCCTATTCTAAATCAAACAAAATACAGACTCAATCAACTGACTGTCTTTTAACGAAAAGGAGATACCGACTCTGGTAAAAAGAAATACAAACCCAAATGACCTAACTCCATAAAAAAGGAAATACAGACTCGGAAGACAAACTTTTCTTTTTTTTAGTAGAAGAAGGAGTGCAGACTCAAAGACAATTACAAATACATTAAAGCCCCTGGTGCCCGCGGGACATCATTCGGTCTCGCCGCGGGCCTATATGCAAGTTCCCCTTATTTTGAATCGTGCTCATCCTGCACATTTATTAAGGTGATTTAATCACTTATTTTGACCTAAAAGAAAATAAATGACACTATTTTTGTTCAAATTTCCAATTTTAAAACAAACGGCCGGTTTTGCAGTTACGGCCTTTCAGCACTTCGGGGAGAAGATTTTAAGGCTGTGTCTGTTAACCGTTGAACTGACTCAGGGTGGCTGTTCTTGCAAAAACAGCCTTCCGGCGCTCTTTTGGGGACATTCGGCTTAGTTTAAACAAGAACAGCGGCACCCGGCTTATTCATGACGAAATTAAAAAAACTTGGCATTTTTGGCTATTTTTGAAAAGGGGAGGTTGGACCCGATGAGGGTTGCCTACGTATCTCACATCCGGTGAGAATCAAACCAGCGTAGTTCGGGCAGATAAATCTAACTATTTTGAAAACAAGACTCTTTCTTTTGTTTTTGGCAAATACACTATTTCTGAAAGCAAGATTCTTTCTTATATGTTCTTTTCAGTGGCAAACAAAACAAACTGAAAAACAAATATTTTTCTTCTTTTTCTTTCATTTTCTCAAAAATCCGCCAGCATTTCGGCACTACTTGGACATTGGTTTCTCTAACATAGGTAATTAACTCTCTACACTGCTATTTTCTCTTTGTCTCTTTTTGTTTTTCCAATTTTTCCCAGATATTCAAAGCCGGTCAGCATGCGAGTCCAAAACAAATAAATGCACAAGTAGGATGCATCAGGATGGTCCATTATTCTGGGTACACCTATCCTAGACGGACCCAACCCCTGTGTTGAGTCTCCTAAGTCAAAATGCACGTGATGCAGATAAGCGTTCCTACTAGGGATCTGGCATGAAGTCAAGTTCTTCTAGGTTCAAAACCTGGGTATGTGTTCTAGACTGTGTACCCGAGCGGACAACTCGAGTCGAGGAGGGGGCTACGTACCGGGAACCAAAGGGCCATCCGGCTTAGTAACTTGTCCGGCCTCTTTCTTATTTTAGGGTATTGACGCTAACAGAATAGGGAGTCTCCACCAGTGAGCACATCCCCGGAGGTGAGAAGAGAAGGGTTTCGCCACAGTTTATATACAATCCAGATAATATCAAAGCGGTAAACAGCAACATTTGCACATTTAGCATGAAACATGTAGAAAAATCAGATAAAGCCAAATACAACAATATATCTAAGCTCGAATTCTAAACCCTGAACCAAAGTTCTGGGTTCTTGTCCCCAGCAGAGTCGCCAGAGCTGTCACACCTCCTTTTTCCTACACCCGCAAGGGTGTAAAGGAGTTTTTCCAATTAAAGGACAGTCGGAACGAAATTTATTATTAATATTCAGAGTCGCCACTTGGGAGATTAATGGTGTCCCAAGTCACCGGTTGAATCCCGATCCGAGGAAATTATGACTCTGTTAACAAACCGCGAACCAGAACTCCGAGTAAGGAATTCTGTTAACCCGGGAGAAGGTATTAGGCATTCCCGGGTTCCGTGGTTCTAGCACGGTCGCTCAACTGTTGTAATTGATTTTATCTGATTTCAAAGCATGTTCTAACTTATGTGCCTTTTATAAGTAAACCGCTTTTATTGTTATTTTTTAATAAGAATTGCGACTTTGTGAAAATGCGTCTCGAACCACGTCGCACCAGTGCACCCGTGATTGTCAACACATTTCAACTTCGTTGAGATTTAGATTTGGGTCACATAAATGTGCACCCACATTTAGGAAGGTAATATTATTAAAATGCGCGCCTAAAGCAACTACGCGTTTATTATCTTTGAGGAAGACCGTGAAATTCGCTAAACGGTCCGCCCGAATTATAAGTATTTTTACATAACATTTAGGGCCCCACATTTGTATGTCAATTGCCGAGGCTCGTCTCATTTATTATTTAAAAGGCAAATCTAAAGTAGACTACGATTTTCTATTTAGTTGTCTCTAATAATAAAAATAGCCCTAATTAATTTGCATGTTCAATATACTATTACGGGAGGTTGGTCAAAAATCAGCTTCGAGTTCAGGGGATTACATTAACAGCCTCAACGTTTATGAGAAGGCTGCCCAAATTGGGTCTTCGTACAAACCCCAAATGAAAAGGTAGTCTTGGATCAGGACTAAGCCATACGTCCATGAAAGGCCCAAACCAATTCAACTTCAATCTACTAGCAGGCCAAACAATCTTTGATCTGGAAAATAGAATATGAAACAAGTGAGGATCAGTAGCAGTGAGCAGGCAGTCAAACAACAACTCAGATTCAAGTTCACAGCCCAACAAATTTTATCAGAAGCAACCCAGAAATGAGTGGAGGAAACCACAGCACCAACAATTGACCAAACGAGCTTAATTCATCAAAGCAAAGTTGAAATTGACCCAGAAACAAACTCAATCACATCGATAATCAAACACCAGGACTCTCCAGCTATTCTCTTCTTCAAACTAGGCTAAGGATTCGAAACAATTGCTAAAAAAAACTGAAACCGATCTAAGGAATTCAATGTAACAGTGTTTTTGAGTTTTTTGTTATATTTTTTTGATTTTCTGAGGAGTTTTGGATCTAAGGGAGATTTCAAATTTCAGATCTAGCTTTGAATCTGAAATTCAAATTTCAGCTATAGGATTTTTTTTTGGGGAATTTTAGAGGTTCCAAAAACTTCTGAATCAAGGCAAATGAATGCCTATTTATAGGTGAACTTAGGGTCCAATTTCAGATTTTCCCTTTACCCATTAGTCCCTATTTTAATTCTATTTTTACCCTTTATTTTCTGACTTGTTACACAAGTAACTACACCTATTTTATTGAAATCTATACTAAAGCCCACTCTAGAAGGTTCTATACCCATTATAATTCCTATTCTATCCTTACCTTGGTTCTAAAATTACCAATTTGGCAAAACATGCCATTTTCAATCCCTAAAACACCCTCAAACCTCTCCTAGAATTACCAACATGTTTTAATTACACTTAACCAATTTATCCTGAAACCCAAATTTATTAAGGCTTAAACAGTAATTTAAAGAAAAGCCCTAATTAACCAATTTCCAATTGAACTAATTAACCCTAGCTAATATCAATTATGGAAATTCAAATGATCTAAACTAACAACAAAATTAAAACTATTAATTCATTACAGCTAATCATGAAACTAATCTGTCAGAATTTTGAACAACAGGTAACAATTAACATAATCGAAAGTTAACCAAAATCAAAATATATTTATCCAAACAACAGTTAAATTGAAACCCTATAGCCCTAATTTAAGTATCATGCAGGAAAGAAAACAAACCCTAATTAAAGCTAAACAAACAAGTCAAAAAAAAAAAACAAAGAAAGGAACAAGAAGGCTTACTGACTATGGAACGAACTCTGGCCAGCCATTGTTGTTTGAATCCTCCGGGATTCTTGACACGTAACATCCCTAATCGTGTGTTTTCAAAAGAAAACACGTGATTAGGGAAATTACGGTCCAAAATCCCCAAGATTTCTGAGTTAGGGTTCTGCCGGAATTTAGGATTTAGAATTTGTAATGTTCCGGGCAGATTCGAGACAAGTGGCTATGGGGGTTGGGGTAGAGGAGGCTTGGGCGGTTCTGTGGTGTGAATTTGGGACCACTGATGTCATGGCCGGAAAACTTTAAACCGTTATTCGAAGGGTTCGGCGTTGATTCGAGGGACGGGGTTTGGGGGATTTGAAAGAGGAGAACAGGGCGGTCCTAGGGTGTTCATTTGGTTGGATTTGGGTGACTTTGCGTTTTGGCCGGAGGTTTTCGATCCAATATTCGAGCAACTCGACTGTGATTGAGTGAATCTAAGGCCAGATATGAAAAGAGGAGGAGAAAAAGGATTTAAGGGTGTTAATTTGGACGGGAAC
>NW_017682133.1:0-1051 GCF_001879085.1 Nicotiana attenuata | reverse complement strand
ACAGAAAGAACCATGACAGGTAACAGGTAAGGAATGATGCAATGACGCAATGCAATGCAAATACCGCTACACTCAGGTACCCACTGTGGCGTGCAGTCCGAGCCAACCATATATTTTATGTGGACGGCGCTCACTGGGGGTGTGTACAAACTCCGGAGGGGCTCCTACAGCCCAAGCGCAAATAAGCCATCTCGTGGCACCAACCAGACCCTTGGCCTCAATATCACATAGTACTGCTGCGGCGTGCAGCCCGAGCCATCCATAAATCCAGAAATCACAATAAGCCCCTCGGGCACTTTTAAATCAGTAATCCACAGCCCAAATATCATTTAAAATATCATTTGAATTTTCAAGTTTAGAAAAAGGGGCTGAGTTTGCAAAAAATAGTACTTAAAACCTTGGAATGAGGTTAAACAATGTGCAAAGTATGCAAATTAGTGAAATCAATCCCTGAAGGATCCAAATAACCGGCACGAAGCCCAAATACAATAGTCAAATCTAAGTAACGATGATTTCCAACAAGTTCTAGTAGAAAAACACAGTAAAACATCACCGGGACGGACCAAGTTACAATCCCCAATAACCAACAGCCCCGCACTCGTCATAGAGCGCGTGCCTCGCCTCAATATAGCGGTACGATGTGGAATTCTAGGGTCTCAAACCCTCAGTACATCATTTACACCCATTACTCACCTCCAGCCGGCCCAAAATCTAGCTCGCTATGCCTTTTCCTCTCGAATTGACCTCCTCGCGCGTCAAATCTGATCAAAACCACAAGGAATACATTACAATAGGCTAAGGGAATATAACCCAATCGAAAAGACTCGAAAACACCAAAAATCACGAAGTTGGCAAAACCCGAGCCCCGGGCCCACTTCTCGAAAAATTATAAAATTTACATCATCGGATTCCTCGTCTCGCCACGAGTCCATGCATATCAAATTTACCAAAATCGGAGTTCAAATGTCCTTTCAAATCCCAAATTTTCATTTCAAAAAACCAAGCCCTAGTTCTTCCAATTTTTACCCAAATTTCCAAGTAATTAAAGGTT
>NW_017682132.1:7438-10439 GCF_001879085.1 Nicotiana attenuata | reverse complement strand
ACTTGCACGCCAGGTATGAGCGTGGGGTAAAGCACCGTTTGGGATTTAGTCCGTCCCGGTTGTTGGTTTATTGCGTAATTGACTGAAACTACTTGTTATCATCATTATTTGGTTTGATTGCTATATTTGGGCTTCGTGCCGATTGTTTGAATCCTTCAGGGATTGATATCACTGTTTTTGCATTACTTTGCATATTATTTTATCACAGTCCAAGGTTTAAAATACTGTTTCGCAAACTCAGCTATCTTTCTAAGATTTGAAAACCTAAATGATATTTTACTGACGTTTTGAGTTGAGACTGTTATTTTACTATTGCCCAAGGGGCTTATGTGCATTTCTGGACTAAGGATGGATCGGGCTGCGCGCCGCAGCGGTGTGATATTGATATTGCGCTTGGGCTGTAGGAGCCCCTCCGGAGTCTGAACCCCCACAGTGAGCGCGGGTACCCAAATGGATCGGGCTGCGCGCCGCAACGGTCATGTGCATTGCATTGCATTCATGCATCGTTTCCTGTTTGTACTACGTGTCATGACATTCAGCACTCTCATTTCATTGGCATTCATACTACTTCTTGCACTGTTTATCAGACGCCCTGGTGTTAATTGTTAGTGGAGTGCTGTGCCCGAGGGGCTGACTTATGTGCGGACTTGCACTATCTGATTACGAATTCATTTGCTTGACTGTTGGAAAAGGATATTTTCAAAAGAGCTTTTTAAATTGAGCCAGATATTTTCTAAAGGATTTTCACGGTTTTACTGTTTTCTCAAAGAGTGGTACTGTCCTATATAGCATGATGGAGTGCTCTTACGTGATTTCTTGCCTCTCAGTTATTATTTACTCTTATTACCACTGAGTTGGAAGTACTCACTTTACTCTCTGCACCTCGCGTGCAGTTGCAGGTATTGTTCACCCGGTAGCGGGTTATTAGCTGATTGAAGGTATGGCTATTGTAGCTGAGAAAGGTGACCGCCAGCGTTCGCGGCACCGGATGTTGTCTTTTGATTTCCAGGATTTTTCCTTATATATTATTATTGGCCCTATAGTTGTGTTCAGGTTTCTTTAGATGCTCGTGACTTGTGACACCCCGGTCGGGTTGTGTTGGGTTGTACATACTGCTTATTATTGTCGTTAAGCTATATTTATCTATACATTTATGTTTAATAATTGTTAAAGAAACGGATTGGGTTAGTTGGCTGGCCTTGTCTTCACGAGAGGCGCCATCACGACCGGGTATGGAAATTGGGTCGTGACATGAAGTTCTTTTGGAAAAAGATCTATGACATAATTAATGAATTCTGCAAATAAAACTTCAGCTTATAACTGCTAAAGTTTTTAGAGATAACCTTAATAACTTCAGCATATTAGCTGAAGTTTTTTTATCATGGTGATTCATAAATGCAGAGGAAAAAACTTCAGCAGGTACGTGCTGAAGATTTTAGAAATGAACTAAAAAATTTCAGGAGATTAATCCGAAGTTGTTTACAGAAAACGATAGCATGTTTCAGCATTAATTACATAGTATACATCATTAACCTACACAATTAAAGTAGTAATTATAATGCGTTTGGGGGTATGTGTTAGTGTAATAAATACATTCCTATCATATTCATGCACGCTTTTCATTAGACAACCTTTAAAATTCTTTTTTTCCTTTTCATATACCATGCAAAAGTTTTTTCCCCCTATATAAGCACGCTATTCCTTCTGAGTTTATTCACTCAAACACATACATTTTAGTAGATATAAAATACAAAAAGGAGAAAAATGGATGCTGTCATTGTTTCACCAAAGAAATAATATTTTGGATAAAACTAGAATTTGAGATGAAAAATCGGGTTACTGATAATCAAGAGACCAAAATAATAATAGGCTTTCTGAGAATAATAATAAAGCAGTAAACAAAATTTCTTATTTCAGTATGATGTAAAATGATATCCTTTTCCCAATACAACTTCCTCCTTTTATAGTTGATTCTAGGTAAAGGAAATAAACCTAAGCTTTAATGAGACAATTATGGACAATAAATGACATTAAATGAGCCGTTACACAATCATTCCTATTAAATACCAATTTCCTAACGTATCAGGTATTTAATACTGAATTTGGACTCCTTTTTGTCTTCAGATTCATGTCTTCAATGCCTTTCGACCCACTGGCTTTAAATGACTTCGAATTGGTACGAGACTCGTGTCTAAACTGCTTCTCGTGCCTATTTCACTTCTTCTTCCCGTACCTGTCATTTCCCGTACCTTTTCCCCAATTGTTACGATTTGACCACTTGTCCAGTCCACGTGTCACGCCACGTCATCTTCAATATAAATTCAACTTTTTTCCCAATACAAATAGTCCCCCCACTTTTCATTTATTTATCAATTAAATAATTGGGAAGTGGACCTTCGTAAAAAAGGAATTTTTGCCATAATCAATGCGTATGACAATATTGTCGTCTCAATTGTCTTTTCCATTTAATGTTTTGCCCATGTGTCACCTTTTGATTGATTCTGCTATTTTGCACCCTTTTTCAAAGCTTCGTTAATCCCACTATTCATGAAGTGATAGTTGCCTTTATTATAGGCTTTCCATCATTACTCTTCTAAGTTTGACGGTTGCCATCATATACATACTTAACCTTTTCTTCCTTTGTCCTCTTCTCCATAAATCTTTAGCAAACATTTTTCTTCTTTACTTTTGCTCTCCTTCGATTCATCTTTGCTCAACAATGGCGTCTCCAAACCCTAACCCTAAAAGAGTTCCAATTTTAGACAAATTCCCCAATGCTCCTGTTAGACATAGAAGACACAGAGGGGGCAGACTTCGTACAGGGTTAGAATCTACTCGAGGCGGCTCTTCTGGTTCTTCTTCTAGGAGTTCTATTCTGAAAACTCCTTCTTCTAAAGGTAAAGAAATTCCTGATTCTTCTAGAGAACCTTTAGTTGATGAAATCGTACCAAATGATTTATCTTTTGTAAGTGATAGACAATCTCTTCAAAAGCAAGTTGCT
>NW_017682132.1:4387-6640 GCF_001879085.1 Nicotiana attenuata | reverse complement strand
TACAGTTGGTTCGGGCCTATTCTGAGTATAGATGTGAGGTCCTGATCTTGTGTATGATTTCGGAAAGTGCAATGTGATTCTACGATTTATGGTCTAGATGGACTGTGAAATTTCAGCTATGTTGTATTGTCGAACCTATGTAAGATTGGGTGACGTGGGATCATCCTGGGTATATGCTTGGTAAAGTTATTCAGCTGTTGGTTAGCTTTTAGAACAACTCTGGATACGCTCGAGGACGAGCGTTTGATTAAGTTGGGGAGGATGTAACGACCCGACCCGTCGTATCAGGTATTACCGCCCTGTTTTCCTCATTTATTGCTTCTTCATGTTTCATTATCAGCAACGAGTGAGTTAGAGTTGAATTGAATTGGTTTGGATAGGAAATGAGACACTTAGTCTCTTTAAGGAAGGCTTAAATTGGAAAAGTCAACCGGACATTGACTTATGAGTTCGAAGGTTCGGATGTGATTTCCGATAATCCGGTTAGCTTCGGGAGATGATTTGTGACTTGGGAGCGTGATCTGAATTGATTTTGGAGGTCCGGTGTAGAATTAGGCTTGAATTGGCGAAGTTAGCATTTTGGCGAAATCCGGTTGATAGGTGAGATTTTTAATCCGAGGGTCAGAATGGAATTCCGAGAGTTGCTGTAGCTTCGTTAGGTGATTTTGGATATGTGTGTAAAATTTCAGGTCATTCGGACATCGTTTGGTCGGGTTTTTGATCGAATGCGTAATTCGGAAGTTTTTAAGAAACTTAGGCTTGAATCCGATGTGATTTGATGGTTTTAGCGTTGTTTGAAGTGTTTTGAGGATTGGAACAAGTTTGAATAAGGTATTAGGATGTGTTGGTGTTTTTGGTTGAGGTCCCGGGAGCCTCGGGATGATTTCGGATGGCTAACGGGGAGTTTTTGGAATTTCATACAGCTGAAGGCATGCTGTTTCTGGTATTCTCGCTTCTGCGGGTCTTGGACCGCAGAAGCGGAGCCGCTTAAGCGGAGCTGTGATCGCAGAAGCGGTCCTTGAGGGCTTGGCAATTTTCGCAGGAGCGGGTGCTGACCGCAGAAGCGGTCCTGAGGATTTTAAGTTAGACCGCAGAAGCGGTTATTTTGCGCAGCAGCGGGAGCCGCAGGTGCGGTATCCCAACCGCAAAAGCAAAACCTGGCTGAGTTTAAGTGAACAGTGTTTTCACGATTTTGAAAGAGAAGAAACATTTTGGACTTCGGACTAAGGAGATTTTGGGCGATTTTTGAAGAGGGTTTCGAGGGCTATCATCAGGTATGGATTCTTAGACTTAGATTATGATATTATGGTGTAATATCATGGATTAACACTGAAAATCCAAGGAATTAAAGGTTAAAAATGGAAGTTAGGGTTTGAGAAAATTATAATGTAAAAATGAAATTTGGAGGGTCAAACGAGCTCCGATTTTGGTAAATTTTATATGTATGGACTCGTGGCGAGACGAGGAATCAGGTGATGTGAATTTCGTAATTTTTCGAGAAGCGGGCCCGGGGCTCGGGTTTTGCTAGTTTCGATATTCTTGCTAATTTTCGATTGTTTTCGATTGGGTATTGTTCCCTTAGCATATTGTGTTTTATTCGCTCTGGTTTTGGTTAGATTCGACGCGCGTGGAGGCCGATTGAGGGGCAAAGGCGTCGCGAGCTAGGGATTTCACCGGTCTGAGGTGAGTAATACTTGTAAATGATATCCTGAGGGTTTGAAACCCTGGATTTGCACATCATAGTGCTGTATTGTGGTGACTTGCACGCCAGGTATGAGCGTGGGGTAGAGCACCGTTGGGGATTGTGACTTAGTCCGTCCCGGTTGTTGGTTTTATTGCGTAATTGACTGAAACTACTTGTTATCATCATTATTTGGTTTGATTGCTATATTTGGGCTTCGTGCCAATTGTTTGAATCCTTCAGGGATTGATATCACTGTTTTTGCATTACTTTGCATATTATTTTATCACAGTCCAAGGTTTAAAATACTGTTTCGCAAACTCAGCTATCTTTCTAAGATTTGAAAACCTAAATGATATTTTACTGACGTTTTGAGTTGAGACTGTTATTTTACTATTGCCCAAGGGGCTTATGTGCATTTCTGGACTAAGGATGGATCGGGCTGCGCGCCGCAGCGGTGTGATATTGATATTGCGCTTGGGCTGTAGGAGCCCCTCCGGAGTCTGAACCCCCACAGTGAGCGCGGGTACCCAAATGGATCGGGCTGCGCGCCGCAGCGGTTATGTGCATTG
>NW_017682132.1:0-3617 GCF_001879085.1 Nicotiana attenuata | reverse complement strand
CATTAAGTTGTATCTTCTATTCATTTATGTTTAATAATTGTTAGTGAAAGGATTTGGGTTAGTTGGTTGGCCTTGTCTTCACGAGAGGCGCCATCACGACCGGGTATGGGAATTGGGTCGTGACAAGTTGGTATCAGAGCCTAGGTTACTAGGTCTCACGATTCATGAGCAGGTTTAGTAGAGTCTCGCGGATCGGTACGGAGACGTCTGTATTTATCCTCGAGAGGCTGCAGAACCTTTAGGAAAACTTCCCATTCTTGGAATTCTTATCGTGCATACTTGATTAAGCTTGAGATATAACTCTTGAAATTCCTTCCACACGTCTGTATGCGCACGTGAGCGCTCAGTATTATATGTGCCTTGATGGTTTGCGATTCCCCGATCGAGGGGCGAGATGTAATCTTCGTGAGTATGTTGGGCCAGTCTGGAGGACTTGAGGCCGGATCCTTGCCTATGGCTTGAGCACCGAGGTGCTGATTGTGTGAGCAAGTGTTTTGAACTTATATGTTCAGTATTGCCCCTATTAGCCGGAATGGCGGTTTGGTATTCATGTGATGAGTATGTTAGTACTGCGAGATGTAATTATATGACTTGGTAGTGACGAAGAAGTCTGCAGGATAATAGATGAACTGTTAAGTGATTCGACTCCTATTGTGGATTGATGTGTAGCCCGAATTATGGGCGCGTGAAGAACATTGTCGTACCTCCTAGTTGGGAAGTGAAGTGCATTGCATGCGACGGTATGAGTTCGGACTCAGGAAGACTAATGACTGAGTAACGTATATGATGGTGAAAGGTATGCTGAAGTACTAAATTGAGGCGAAGCAGGGGTCATCTCCTGCGGAGTGTTCTTGAGTGGTATGGTCCTTACGTGTATGTTAGAAGATCTCATGTGTAATTGAAGGGTATGTGTTGAAATTTAAAAATTCGGGTCGCTTAAGAGAGTGGACTCAGTTGTTGTGGGATAAATGCGAGGGTTGTAGAGGATTTCAGTACTAGATGATCTGTGTTTTCACAAACTTGTAGATGATTTGAGTTTAATCTCACTATGACATTGTGGCATCATTAGAGTAAAAGTGTTATGAGTTGTTAAGTGTGTCTTCATATATGGCTTTGAGCCAAGTTGGGGAGGTTTTGCTGTTGATTAGCTGATTGCACGGTTATGTGCTATGTTAGTTACGTCTCGAGGTATGCTAGCGAATCGGTTCTAGTTGCAGAAATTGAGCCGAGGATGGGCAAGTGAAGCAAAATTTCGATAAAGGTTATATTATGTTCCATAGGGTATGAGAATTTCGGAATGTCTAGAGTTGTTGTTGGTAAAGAATGCTCGGTGCATAGAGAAGGAAGTTGCTTGGTTGTATTGGGATGAGGGTCTCATTTTACGGTATCGGAGTGTCAATAAAGCACGAGTGGTTCTGTTCGTTAAATCAGGTAATTTGCAGATGAATAAGAGAGAATGACTCTCGAGAATGGTTTTAATGTGTTCAAGAATCTACATGTAGCACTCAGGTGTTTTAAGGTGGTGTATGTGACTAAAGACAGTGTTTTCAATAGAAAATGTCAAGACTTGTGGTATTTTTATGTTGATCATGGGATCCTATGTGTCGATACCTGGAAAGTAAAGGAAGCGAATTTAGATTCGCAGAAAGTTCTTCAGAATAAAGTATTCGGGAATGTGGTATTTCTGGGAAACAATTGAGAGAGTATTCAGTGGCCTATGGGTCTTATGTCCGAGTCTCGTGTGGTAAGCTTGGATTGAGGCATTGCGATGCTACTCGAGGGAGAAATATCAAGTGGATGATGAATCAAAAGGGAAATTAGATAGATGGAATAGCTTGATAGTAGACCGAATCGGTATGGTAAGGATATGATTAATTCTTCGTATGTGTTCGAGGTAATGAGCTTTTACCGGTGTTGTGCAGCAAGGCTCTTGAGTTTTGACAGCTTGCTTAGCTTGGTTAGGGTAGAAGGATTCAGTCCTGGCTGTTTAGCTTGTGCAATGGAATTGGGGGAGAGTTCTTGATAAGTTTTACCGTGGTTTAGAGACGTAAAATTGCCTATGGGCATGCGAAGCATGGAATGTGTAATGATTTCTCTTCTTGATGGGATTGATGGAGAGTTCTTGAATAATGGAGTACATAGATGTTGGTGGTTAGGAAAAAAGGAGATGGAGTTGTCGTGTTATCCTAGTGGGTTATGGTATACGCGGTATGTGGTGAAGAATTGAGATTTGTGTGTTCGAGGATTCAGTTCAGTTAAGAATGGAAAGTCATTAATTCGTAAGCAGCACGGGCAGCTGCAGGTGATTAAAGAATTGATCTTCAGACGATTAAGAAAATGGTATTGCTATTCTAGTGATTTGACGGGGGTATATGTTCAGTAAAAAAAAAGGGCAAGGTGATGTAAGCTGAGGATGCTACGTTAGTATGGCCGTGTTTCATGCTTGATCGACTGCTGATATCTGAGTGTGGTTGATGGAAATTTTAGAACATCTTTCGTGGAATGATTTTGGGTACGTGAAGTGTGGTATGTGTTCATACGGTGGAATCTGGGATCGGGTTCAATGATTCGTGTGCTATACGGAGTCGGAGACTGGGAGTTCTCATGTTCCGTCTATGCAGTGGTTGTAAATCGTGTGTATCGATACCGTTAGCAGCCCGAGCGGATATTTCTTCGTTGGTGTGTTAGATTTTGGATATGATGATGAGATGTAGACTGGTTGTCTCAGTGTTGGGTTATTCGAGACTACTGTGCCATGGACTATGTCGGAAAATGCCACAGGCTGCGTGGCGAGGTGCATCGGATTATGTTATAGTAGAGTGTGTTGCATTCCAAAGGCCAACGGACGGCTGGGAAGGATTGCTTTTCTTAACTGGGCCTTCGTGGCGGATGTCAGTGCAGAGGTTCTACCATTGATTTAGTTCCGGTATTAAGGGACTTTTTCGGATGCGTTTCTTGTGGCCGGGCATGTCGCCGGGTGAGATTGTGGATTTCGATATTTATTTGGTGCCGGGCACCGTATTGTACGGCTCTGGTAGGAGTCATAGTAGTAGAAGAAGCAGCTTCAGGCTTCCTGGTATTGAGTTCGTTGGCAGGCCAATGTGGCTACGTATTTAGCTTGAGTTAGCTTGGTTAGCCCCGAGCTGTATTTTTTGAGGGATAGGTTGATTCGATTGTTCTTGAACTGGTTGGTGATTTGGGAAGATCTATGAGTTGTTTCTTTTTCTGTGCGGTGAGGCATTATGATTTTCGGACTGTGGGCACATATAGTGCGGTGCTATCGAGATTCATAGTGGAAGTTGAAGGGGGGACCTCAGTTGTGTTTGAGTTTTGTAGCTTACAACGCTATATGTAGATACCATTATGCACTCACTATGCTTACGACCGATACTCGGTATTTTGTTATAATGAACAAATTTGGTTCGATGTGCATCTCCCTATGTGAGATATTTGTGTGGATCGCATGGCACGGCGCCACGGGTATGTTATCTGGATCGGGTTGCACGCCGCAACAGTGTGATGTTGAGAATAGTTTTCCATATGTTACCTTATATACCTTGCTTCCTGGTTTCTGAGGAAAGTCCGTATTGGGTGTTGCTCGGCGAATAGCGCGTCGG
>NW_017682131.1:10176-10440 GCF_001879085.1 Nicotiana attenuata | reverse complement strand
TTTTTACCTTTTATCCAACATTAGGGCTCCAATCCCTGAGTTGCGCCTTTTAGACATAGGGCCTCCATTCCCTAGTCGCCTTTTGCCAACATTAGGTCTCCAATCAATGAGTTGAGCTTTCACCTTTTAGCCAACATTAGGGCTCCAATCCCTGAGTTGCGCCTTATAGGCATAGGGCCTCCATTCCCTAGTCGCCTTTTGCCAACATTAGGGCTCCAATTCCTGAGTTGCGCCTTTTAGACATAGGGCCTCCATTCCCTAGTC
>NW_017682131.1:4841-5136 GCF_001879085.1 Nicotiana attenuata | reverse complement strand
AGTTGAGCTTTTTACCTTTTATCCAACATTAGGGCTCCAATCCCTGAGCTGCGCCTTTTAGACATAGGGCCTCTATTCCCTAGTCTCCTTTTGTCAACATTAGGGCTCCAATCCCTAAGTTGAGCTTTTTACCTTTTAGCAAACATTAGGGCTCCAATCCCTGAGTTGCGCCTTTTAGACATAGTGCCTCCATTCCCTAGTCGCCTTTTGCCAACATTAGGGCTCCAATCCCTGAGTTGAGCTTTTTAGACATAGGGCCTCCATTCCCTAGTCGCCTTTTGCCAAAATTAGTGCT
>NW_017682131.1:0-3282 GCF_001879085.1 Nicotiana attenuata | reverse complement strand
GGCCTCCATTCCCTAGTCGCCTTTTGCCAACATTAGGGCTCCAATCCCTGAGTTGAGCTTTCACCTTTTAGCCAACATTAGGGCTCCAATTCCTGAGTTGCGCCTTTTAGACATAGGGCCTCCATTCCCTAGTCACCTTTAGCCAACATTAGGGCTCCAATCCCTGAGTTGAGCTTTCACCTTTTAGCCAACATTAGGGCTCCAATTCCTGAGTTGCGCCTTTTAGACATAGGGCCTCCATTCCCTAGTCGCCTTTTGCCGACATTAGGGCTCCAATCCCTGAGTTGAGCTTTTTACCTTTTAGCAAACATTAGGGCTCCAATCCCTGAGTTGCGCCTTTTAGACATAGGGCCTCCATTCCCTAGTCGCCTTTTGCCAACATTAGGGCTCCAATCCCTGAGTTGAGCTTTTTACCTTTTAGCCAACATTAGGGCTCCAATCCCTGAGTTGCGCCTTTTAGACATAGGGCCTCCATTCCCTAGTCGCCTTTTGCCAACATTAGGGCTCCAATCCCTGAGTTGAGCTTTTTACCTTTTAGCCAACATTAGGGCTCCAATCCCTGAGTTGCGCCTTTTAGACATAGGGCCTCCATTCCCTAGTCGCCTTTTGCCAACATTAGGGCTCCAATCCCTGAGTTGTGCCTTTTTAGACATAGGGCCTCCATTCCCTAGTCGCCTTTTGCCAACATTAGGGCTCCAATCCCTGAGTTGTGCCTTTTTAGACATAGGGCCTCCATTCCCTAGTCGCCTTTTGCCAACATTAGGGCTCCAATCCCTGAGTTGTGCCTTTTTAGACATAGGGCCTCCATTCCCTAGTCGCCTTTTGCCAACATTAGGGCTCCAATCCCTGAGTTGTGCCTTTTTAGACATAGGGCCTCCATTCCCTAGTCGCCTTTTGCCAACATTAGGGCTCCAATCCCTGAGTTGTGCCTTTTTAGACATAGGGCCTCCATTCCCTAGTCGCCTTTTGCCAACATTAGGGCTCCAATCCCTGAGTTGTGCCTTTTTAGACATAGGGCCTCCATTCCCTAGTCGCCTTTTGCCAACATTAGGGCTCCAATCCCTGAGTTGTGCCTTTTTAGACATAGGGCCTCCATTCCCTAGTCGCCTTTTGCCAACATTAGGGCTCCAATCCCTGAGTTGTGCCTTTTTAGACATAGGGCCTCCATTCCCTAGTCGCCTTTTGCCAACATTAGGGCTCCAATCCCTGAGTTGTGCCTTTTTAGACATAGGGCCTCCATTCCCTAGTCGCCTTTTGCCAACATTAGGGCTCCAATCCCTGAGTTGTGCCTTTTTAGACATAGGGCCTCCATTCCCTAGTCGCCTTTTGCCAACATTAGGGCTCCAATCCCTGAGTTGTGCCTTTTTAGACATAGGGCCTCCATTCCCTAGTCGCCTTTTGCCAACATTAGGGCTCCAATCCCTGAGTTGTGCCTTTTTAGACATAGGGCCTCCATTCCCTAGTCGCCTTTTGCCAACATTAGGGCTCCAATCCCTGAGTTGTGCCTTTTTAGACATAGGGCCTCCATTCCCTAGTCGCCTTTTGCCAACATTAGGGCTCCAATCCCTGAGTTGTGCCTTTTTAGACATAGGGCCTCCATTCCCTAGTCGCCTTTTGCCAACATTAGGGCTCCAATCCCTGAGTTGTGCCTTTTTAGACATAGGGCCTCCATTCCCTAGTCGCCTTTTGCCAACATTAGGGCTCCAATCCCTGAGTTGTGCCTTTTTAGACATAGGGCCTCCATTCCCTAGTCGCCTTTTGCCAACATTAGGGCTCCAATCCCTGAGTTGTGCCTTTTTAGACATAGGGCCTCCATTCCCTAGTCGCCTTTTGCCAACATTAGGGCTCCAATCCCTGAGTTGTGCCTTTTTAGACATAGGGCCTCCATTCCCTAGTCGCCTTTTGCCAACATTAGGGCTCCAATCCCTGAGTTGTGCCTTTTTAGACATAGGGCCTCCATTCCCTAGTCGCCTTTTGCCAACATTAGGGCTCCAATCCCTGAGTTGTGCCTTTTTAGACATAGGGCCTCCATTCCCTAGTCGCCTTTTGCCAACATTAGGGCTCCAATCCCTGAGTTGTGCCTTTTTAGACATAGGGCCTCCATTCCCTAGTCGCCTTTTGCCAACATTAGGGCTCCAATCCCTGAGTTGTGCCTTTTTAGACATAGGGCCTCCATTCCCTAGTCGCCTTTTGCCAACATTAGGGCTCCAATCCCTGAGTTGTGCCTTTTTAGACATAGGGCCTCCATTCCCTAGTCGCCTTTTGCCAACATTAGGGCTCCAATCCCTGAGTTGTGCCTTTTTAGACATAGGGCCTCCATTCCCTAGTCGCCTTTTGCCAACATTAGGGCTCCAATCCCTGAGTTGTGCCTTTTTAGACATAGGGCCTCCATTCCCTAGTCGCCTTTTGCCAACATTAGGGCTCCAATCCCTGAGTTGTGCCTTTTTAGACATAGGGCCTCCATTCCCTAGTCGCCTTTTGCCAACATTAGGGCTCCAATCCCTGAGTTGTGCCTTTTTAGACATAGGGCCTCCATTCCCTAGTCGCCTTTTGCCAACATTAGGGCTCCAATCCCTGAGTTGTGCCTTTTTAGACATAGGGCCTCCATTCCCTAGTCGCCTTTTGCCAACATTAGGGCTCCAATCCCTGAGTTGTGCCTTTTTAGACATAGGGCCTCCATTCCCTAGTCGCCTTTTGCCAACATTAGGGCTCCAATCCCTGAGTTGTGCCTTTTTAGACATAGGGCCTCCATTCCCTAGTCGCCTTTTGCCAACATTAGGGCTCCAATCCCTGAGTTGAGCTTTCACCTTTTAGCCAACATTAGGGCTCCAATTCCTGTCTAAAGGGCCTCCATTCCCTAGTCGCCTTTTGCCGACATTAGGGCTCCAATCCCTGAGTTGAGCTTTTTACCTTTTAGCAAACATTAGGGCTCCAATCCCTGAGTTGCGCCTTTTAGACATAGGGCCTCCATTCCCTAGTCGCCTTTTGCCGACATTAGGGCTCCAATCCCAGAGTTGAGCTTTTTACCTTTTAGCAAACATTAGGGCTCCAATCCCTGAGTTGCGCCTTTTAGACATAGTGCCTCCATTCCCTAGTCGCTTTTTGCCAACATTAGGGCTCCAATCCCTAAGTTAAGCTTTTTACCTTTTAGCCAACATTAGGGATCCAATCCCTGAGTTGCGCCTTTTGGACATAGGGCCTCCATTCCCTAGTCACCTTTAGCCAATATTAGGGCTCCAATCCCTGAGTTGAGCTTTTTACCTTTTTCGCCAACATTAGGGA
>NW_017682130.1:1353-10443 GCF_001879085.1 Nicotiana attenuata | reverse complement strand
TTCCAAGCCTTTTTCATTTCTAGGGTTTTCTGAAACCCTAAGCTTTTCGAGGTTCTTTCCCTGTTGTTTGCTTAGATCTATGCTGTATCTATGTTTTACTTGACATTTAAAGTGTTTTCCCCAAAAGTTCTTTTCAAAATCATTCGTCTTCGATTTTAGGGTTTCTGAAAGGATTTTTCCAAAAATCGTTCTGATTTTTCTTCTTCTTTGCTTTATGTGTGTTTGTCTATGTCATGTTCATGTGGTTTCTTTTTACTACGCATGTACTGTCTTTCTACTTTTCTTTTTCTACTATACATGTTATTCCTGTGTTAATCTTTGTTATTCTTCCTGTACTCTTTTACTATGTGTCTTTACCATTGAGATTCTTTTATTGTTGTTTGTTTTACTCGACTATGTTCGTATTCTTGCTAAACATGCTTTATCTGCTTTTGTTTAAGTTTGTATCATCTCGTTCTTCTGAACTTGTTTAAGTTCCGAGTTTTCTCCAAAAAATGTTCTTTATGATCTTGAATTAGCTTTCTTCCTTTGTTATTCCAAACGTGCTATCATATTGTTTTGTTTCTCATGAGGCCCTGAACAGACCTTCGAGTCTATTTCAATGGCTTGCCTCCTCCCCTTCATGTTTAATTCAATTTGAAACCCTAGGATTGGGGGTTTCCTTTGGCGAATTTGATTTTTGTGTTCAAGTTAGGGTTCCACTTTGGGACCCTGGACTCTCAGACTCACTTCTTATGCCTTGGGAACCCAGTCTTTAGGAGAAGCAGCTGCTCACTCGTGACAATGGATGCCTGCTTATGTGGTCTTTTGGATTTCATCTCCTACAAAAATAGCAAGTGGTTGGCCGTTAGATCGAGTCCATCCCTTGAAGTCGTACCCTCCCAGTATGCGTGAGTCTTCCGCCGATTGACAGAAATGCCGGCTGGAATTCGAGAACGGTCCATCCCACCATAATGGATCTCTCCTACCGCTACCTACTAGTGGATCGATTTAGGGAAGGAAAGAAATGTGTCTGCAAATTGAACCTGTATCTCTTTGCTTATGATTCTGAACTTTTCTTTAATTAAACTCTCTTCTAAATAACATGACAGTCCTTTCTTGATTTACATATTTGTGTGCTTTATATATGAGAACTCTTCTTTCAAAAAAGGTTTTGCCAACTACTAATTGATTCTGAATTCCTTTAATTGTGTTCACTTGATTGTTACTGATTTTCCCTACTTGAACCTTTCTTTAAAGTAAAAGTCTAAAATCTTGATTTTACTGGTTGATTCCCTTTCCTTTTTTTTACAAACCGTGTACTATTAGTTTGTTGCCTTAAATAGCTTCTATGTACTTACCCTCTATTATACTGCTAGGAAAATATTTTTGTCATACCCCTTTCCTTAATAGTTTTTACCCGTTTGAAATCAGAATCCCTTAACTAAAGGGAGACTGATTACAATGTTATTTCATTACCTTTTCTTGCTTATTTGCTGCACTATAAAAGGGGCTCGACCCTTCTGCATTGAACAAAGGGCTTTTAAGCTTTGAAAACTTCACAACTTTAGAACTTTGAACTTTTGAATCCTAAAGTCCAATACTCATACTCTCACACACATACTTTCAATCACAATACTCTTTCAAACTCTCTACTCTTTGCTGAGACTTTTGTACTGCTTTGCTTGCAACTTGGCTTTTCAAGACTGCTGTTTTTACTTATTTGTTTTCCCTGAAACTGGTATGTCTCTATTTTGATTTCAGCTCTTTCCCTATGTGTTTACTTTAAAGTTGATCTATTCTTGTCTACCTTGTTGCTCATGTTCTGTATATTACCTGTTTTTATGTTTACTGCTTGTTATAAGTCCCCCATACCCCCATTCCCTTTTGTGTGCTGAGTTAAAGTTCGTGGCCTAGAAGTATCCAAATTACTGCCCAGGTCTGAACATGACCTTCAATAGGTCCTAACTCCCAAACACAAGCTGACAGGCTGGTCAGGGGTGTGCCAGCATCCTAATTGCTGGGCATGACCACTAGTTTTGTCATGGCTTTTCCTAATNGCTCATGTGATTTCTTTTATTTTACGCTTGTACTGTCTTTTACCTTTTCTTTTCTACTATACATGTTATTCCTGTGTTAATCTTTGTTATGCTTCCTGTACTCTTTTACTATGTGTGTTTACCGTTGAGATTCGTTTATTTTTTGTTTTACTCGACTATGTTTGTATTCTTGCTAAACATGTTTTATCTGCTTTTGTTTAAGTTTGTATCATCTATTTCTTCTGAACTTGTTTAAGTTCCGAGTTTTCTCCAAAAATTGTTCTTTATGATCTTGAATTAGCTTTCTTCCTTTGTTATTCCAAACGTGCTATCATATTATTTTGTTTCTCATTAGGCCCTGAACAGACCTTCGAGTCTGTTTCAATGGCTTGCCTCCTCCCCTCCATGTCTGACTCAATTGTGAAATCCTAGGATTTGGGGGTTTCCCTTGGCGATTTTGATTTTATGTTTGAGTTAGGGTTCCACTTTGGGGACCCTAGACTCTCAGACCCACTATGAGTCTGCAAATTGAACTTGTATCTCTTTGCTTATGATTCTGAACTTTTCTTTGATTAAACTCTCTTCTAAATAACTTGACAGTCCTTTCTTGAGTTACGTATTTGTGTATTTTATATATGAGAACTCTTCTTTCAAAAAGGTTTCGCCAACTACTAATTGATTCCGAATTCCTTTAATTGTGTTCACTTGATTGTTACTGATTTTCCCTACTTGAACCTTTCTTTACCCCTTTCCTGACTTGATTAATTCAAGTAAAAGGCTGAAATCTTGATTTTACTGGTTGATTCCCTTTCCTTTTCTTACAAACCGTGTACTATTAGTTTGTTGCCTTAAATAGCTTCTATGTACTTACCCTCTATTATACTGCTAGGAAAATATTTTTTCAAACCCCTTTCTTTAATTGTTTTTACCCGTTTGAAATCAGAATCCCTTAACTAAAGGGAGACAGATTACAATGTTATTTCCTTACCTTTTCTTGCTTATTTGCTGCACTATAAAAGGGGCTCGACCCTTCTGCATTGAACAAAGGGCTTTTAAGCTTTGAAAACTTTACAACTTTAGAACTTTGAACTTTTGAATCCTAAAGTCCAATACTCATACTCTCACACACATACTTTCAATCACAATACTCTTTCAAACTCTCTACTCTTTGCTGAGACTTTTGTACTGCTTTGCTTGCAACTTGGCTTTTCAAGACTGTTGTTTTTACTTATTTGTTTTCCCTGAAACTGGTATGTCTCTATTTTGATTTCAGCTCTTTCCCTATGTGTTTACTTTAAAGTTGATCTATTCTTGTCTACCTTGTTGCTCATGTTCTGTATATTACCTGTTTTTATGTTTACTGCTTGTTATAAGTCCCCCATACCCCCATTCCCTTTTGTGTGCTGAGTTAAAGTTCGTGGCCTAGAAGTATCCAAATTACTGCCCAGGTCTGAACATGACCTTCAATAGGTCCTAACTCCCAAACACAAGCTGACAGGCTGGTCAGGGGTGTGCCAGCATCCTAATTGCTGGGCATGACCACTAGTTTTGTCATGGCTTTTCCTAATTCCCCCTCTATTTTCCTTACACTTATTCTTAGACTCTAAGTTCTGCCCCCCTCCTATGAGCCTTGCCTTGGGGACCTTGAGTTCCCTCTGAACTTGGACATTTGAGGGCTGGCCCTTCCACACTGCACTATAATCTGATCCTGCAAATGTAATTGGGTGTGAGCGCTGCCTGGAGTTCATGAAGCTCCTTGGAACTTTGACACACCCAAAGGATGAGAAAGGCTTTCGAAATCTGATCTTTGGAAGTTAGTTTATTTCATGTTTCAGACTAGGAGTCTGAATTAGGCTCTCCTTGGTTGGAACTTTAATTTCTGATGTAATTTTTTATTTTTCTTGATTCATTCGGGTTGTAATAATTTGTAATAACTTATGGGGGTGTATAGTGAAAAGGGGAGGGTCACTCATGTTATGCATGTGGGTAGACATCATGCTTTAGGTATTTATTTCTGCAATCACAGCCTGTTTTTCGCTTATGCATCTACATATAGAAATCCTGCCTATAGGTTTATGCATCTACATATAGAAATCCTGCCTATAAGTTGTTTCATCACTGTATTAGAAATCCTGCCTATAAGTTGTTTCATTACTGTATTAGAAATCCTGAATATAAGTTATACATTTCATTAGAAATCATGTCTATATGTTTCTGCACTTCTGCAAATAGAAATCATGATTATAAGTTTCCTGCACTTCTGCACATACACATGTCATTAGGCAAACAATCCATAGGTTAAAGAATAATCAATTGCATCCTAGATACCATGCTCATAGGATTCCTTCACTTACATAACCGTTTTAAAATCAATAACGCTTAAAATTCATGCCTATAGGAGCAATCATTTAAATCTGATTCATCCGCAAAGTCTAAACTCAGTAATAATGTTGTTAACATCCGCAGAATTGGTTTATTTCTAAAGTCAGTAATCTTCTTTAAAATCAGTATGTTTGACCTTGTTAGATATCATGCCTATAGGTTTCACCTAGGCAAACCATTAGGTAATCAATTAATTATACCAGTCTTTAATAATTACAATCAGTAGGCAGGCCTAATTCGGACTTCTTATCTGAAAATATGTAATAAATCAGCCACCCCTTTACGTATGTTTAATTAAAGACCTAACCAGTACTTGTAAGTCATGCTAAACAATTTCTTCTTTGAATGAGGAGGCCTATTTGAGCCTTAACTGCTATGTGTTTTCCCCTTAACTGCTCTTATGTGTTTTGTTTGTCGCACTAGATTTTGTCCTTTTTTAAACTTCAAAAGCCAATATCCCTTCCCTCTAGGATTAGTAGTCCCAACTGCCTCCGGCACTGATAGGATCGGGGCGGGTAGTAGCATGCAATAAGTAACGAGACCATTCCGCGCTTTAGTACCTCAACGGGGTGGGTAAGGGTAGACAAGGATATGATGATCACGCGATAACACCACGTGTATAATTGGTTACCGGGTGTTGCGTGGGTGATCCATTTTATTTATAAGCCTAGGACCCCCTCCCTCTTTATGTGTTTACTTTTTTTCTTTCAGAATTTTTAATTGTCAGTTTTCAGTTCTTTTAAACCTTGTCCTTTGCCTTAATCATTTAAAAAATCTCTTTAAATGTCCAAGTATTGTTTTTTCTCTCCCAAATTTCCGCCCCATTTCATCCCTTTGTTTGATTATTTGTATCAATTATTTGACCCCCTGTGAGCACGTGATTTTTGCCCTATATATGAATAATTCCCAAAATTTCAAACAAAATATTTTTTTCTAGTATTTTATAAATCTTTGCGAATTTTGTGGCATCCTTTGGTAATTGTTGCATTTTTATTTGTGCATTTTAATCCATATGAAAATACCAAAAAAATGCATTGGCATTTAGGGATTTAATTTCACAATTTTAGTAATTAATTTTAGAATAAAATGTAAAAAAAATTGCAAGAAAATAGTTCTTTGCATTGCTAATTATTGCATTTGTCTTTAAATAGAGTTATAAGTAATTCTAGGAGTTAAATAGTGTAATTAGGTCTTTACTTTGTTTTAGCATTTTATAAAATCAGAAAAATAAATAAATACAAAAATATATATATATATACAAAAAATAGATAAAGAAAAAAAAAGGAAAAATTACAAAAGGGTGGTCTTAATAAGAGACCAAAATTGGGCTCATTTCAATTTAACCAAACCTCAGCCCAAATAAACATCAAACGGACCCAGCCCAACCCATTTTCCTGACCCAGTCCGTTTCCCCCCACCCCACCAAACGACGCCGTTTAGGCAGCCGTTAATCCCAGCCGTCCATTTTCCCAATCCGACGGTCAAAATGAGTTATAGTATTTTAGATATAACTATAATAATCCTTCATAAAATTAAAGAACAAAGCCCTCCCTCCTCGTACAAACCTTAACCCCGCCTGCCTCCGCCGTCCTCCACCCTCCTCCGCCCTAGCCCCACCGCCCCTCCGCCGTCTGCCGGCCGGAAATCGTCGCCGCCGGCGGCGATGCTCCGATGACCACCAAAAATACACCACTGACTCCCCTCGCCCTCCCCTGTCCAACCATGCCTTCAGTTCCCCTCGAATCATAGCCAATCTCGTCGAATATCCGTTCAAAATTTTCCGGCCAAGTCGCCGGTTATGCCAAACGAACCCAAAACTACACCATTGAATCCCCGTCCCCTCCTCTTCCCAAATCCCCAAATCCCATCCCTCAAATCCCAACCCAGCCTCTCGAATTTCAGATCAAAAATCCGGTCAAAACCCTAAATTCTCCAAACCCCACCAAATTAATACCACGTGACCTCTTCACTTCCCTCATGAGGAATTTTCATCATTAGCATTCAGATCTCACCAGAAATAGTCGAATTTTGAATCTGAAGAGCTATGCGACTTTGGGAGTTGTACAGATGAGTCCTCTTCCTTTTGTGTTTGATTTTTTGCGCTGTTAAGATTAGATTAGTTTACAATTAGTGTGTTAGGTTTTAGATTAGGTCTGTAGTTACTGTTTCTGAAATCGGATAATTGTTAATTGTATAGCTTAGTTCTCTTCACCTGTCAAACGTTTTGTTTCGTTTTGATCCTCCATTTGGTTTAATTCTGTTTTGTAATCTCCATTTATTTTGATTAGGGAATGCATGTTTATGACTTAGTTTAATTTTGTTGGAGTCACTCGACATGTTCAGTCGAATTAGTGTAGTTTGACATAGGGACTAGCATTTCTGCCTCTGTTTAGTGTAGTTAACAGTCGTTGCTGATTTGATAATCCAATAATTTGATTATTAGCCTATTTTCTTTTAATCTTGTGTGTATTGTTTGTTTCAGTTTTAATGTTTTAGTTTTTCTTTTGGTTAATCAGTGATTGTTGTTAACAATACTTCAGTGTAATGCCCGGTTCAATTAGTTGTTAATTAGATGAATTTGGCCATAGCAAATGGATTCAATTAGGGTAGAAAGAGGACTAAAGTCTTTGGGTTTGGGTAGTAATTTCAGGGGATTTCAAGGGTAGTTTAGGCATGGGAAAAGGGTACTTTCATCAGATTTGGTAATTTTTGAAGGGAGGTAAGGATAGAATAGGGATTGTAATAAGCATAGAACTTTCTAGGAGGGACTATAGTGTAGGTTCTAATAAACTTAAGGTAGTTACTTGTGTAACAAGTCAAAAAATAAAGGGGTAAGCACTGAAATTAGAATAGGGACTAAGGGGAAAAAGGAAAATCTGAAATTGGACCTTAAGTTCACCTATAAATAGGCATTCATTTGCCTTGAGTAGGAAAGTTTTTGGCAGCCATCTAGAACCCCCTAAACAAGGCATTCTACCAATTCTGGGACCCTAAAAAGTTTCCTCCAAAGTATTCTTTCAGTTTTTTAGAACTAAAATCAGAAGTTTCGAAATTCAAAAGCCAAAAACAACAAAAATTACAGAAAAATCCAAAAAAAAAATATTGTTTGCTCAATTTCTTAGGTTAATTTCAAGTTTTAGTGGTTGACTTGCATCTCTTAGCCCAATTTCTGGTAGCTGAAATTCAGAAGAGTCCTGGTTCAAGTAGGATTTGAGTTCAATCAAGTCAGTGTTGGGGCAACTTATTAGGTGTTGGTTGCTGTGATGTATTCCTGGGTTTTGTGAAGTGTCTTGGTTTAAAATTATTCCTGAACTTGCTGTGTTGATTGAGTTAATACTGGATTTCAACTTCTTCCTAGGCTGCTGTTGCAAACTGTCACTGCTACTGATCTTTTCCTTTTCTTATTTGCCATTACCAGGTACACATTTGAATCTGCCCTGCTGTAACATTAAGCTTGAAATGGAATACAAATGTTCATCTGTTTGATCTTGAAGTGTGCTGTTTGGACTGTGGTGTATTGATAGTTAAATAGGTGTATTGAAATGTTGAATCAATTTTGTAGTATGTGTGTAAATACTGGACTGTTAACTGGACTGTATAACTGGACCATTCGTATGGACTGTCTCGAACTGATATGGACTGTTATATATTGATAGTTCAATAGTAGCTTAATTCCGATTTAGGTGTGATTGTGTAATTAGAACTGTGTGAGACTAACAGGCTTGAATTGATTGTTCAGTGATAGTGAGGTAAATGTTAATATCCTGTTAATTAGATTTCGTTCTATAAAAGGGAAGCATGATTGTAAAAACGATTTAGGTCATAAGCCTCTCCTGTACTTGATGAACTTTTTTTGTGATTAATAAGTTGTCCAGGAAGTTAATAGTCTTCAATTGATTCAAGTCTAGTTAGAAATTAAACTATTAGCATAAATTAAATCCAAAACAGATTATGAGTTGATATTAGCACAGAGGCAGAGTCCAGTATCGAGCATGCTGCTTCGTTTAGTCTTTCTCTAATGGTTTAATTCCATTTCAAATACATTGGTTAATTAGTTCAATCTGCCTGGGAAATCAAGTTAATAAGTCACAATTGTCATGGAGAAATGTCGAGCTTGTTCTGCACAGGCTGAAGATAAAATAATCTGGGCCATGTTGAAGGCCCAAAACATGATTGTTCCCTTTAAAGTCATATCTGGGCCTGGATCCGTTTGGGGCCCAGTGTCAATTGACGTTTTCCTCACTCGTTTAGGCCTAAGTGCAGGCCAATCACCAAGCTGGCTGAGATTTCTTTTGTTGGGCCAAGTTCAGGCCCGAAAGAAAAATTGTTAAAAGGTCTTAGTAAGATGTTTTACTAACAATAATTAATCAGACTTTGTTAGGGATAAATTAAATAGAAACCCTAGTTTGCTTTAGGTTGGCTTTTAAATAATAAAGTGAGATGAGCCTCGCCAAATAGAACACACAAATTGCGGGGCCCTCATTAATTGCTTATATCAAAATGATTAGAATCCGAGGCGTGCCATTTAGCAAAATTTCATGGCCCTCGCAAAGCCAAACGCGTAGGTGCTTTAGGCGCATACTTTAATAATATTACTTCCCTAAATTCGGGTGCACATTGATGTGACCCAAATCCAAATCTCAACGAAGTCGAAATGTGCTAACAATCACGGGTGCACTGGCGCGACGTG
>NW_017682130.1:0-1068 GCF_001879085.1 Nicotiana attenuata | reverse complement strand
CTCGGGTTGGGATTCAACCGATGACTTGGGACACCATTAATCTCCCAAGTGGCGACTCTGAATATTAATAATAAATCCCGTTCCGATTGTCCTTTAATTGGAAAAACTCCTTTACACCCTAGCGGGTGTAGGTAATTAGGAGGTGTGACAGCTCTGGCGACTCTGCTGGGGATCGAACCCAGAACTTTTGGTTCAGGGTTCAGAATTCGAGCTTAGAATAATTGTTGTATTTGGTTATATCTGATTTTCCTACATGTTTCATGCTAAATGTGCAGAATGTTGCCTTTTTACCGCTTTGATATTATCTGAATTGTATATATAAACTGTGCCGAAACCCTTCTCTTCTTACCTCCGGGGATGTGCTTACTGGTTGAGACTCCCTATTCTGTTAGTGTCAATACCCTAAAATAAGAAAGAGGCCGGACAAGTTACTAAGCCGGATGGCCTTTTGGTTCCCGGTACGTAGCCCCCTCCTCGACTCGAGTTGTCCGCTCGGGTACACAGTCTAGAACACATACCCAGGTTTTGAACCTAGAAGAACTTGACTTCATGCCGGATCCCTAGTAGGAACGCTTATCTGCATCACGTGCATTTTGACTTAGGGGACTCAACACAGAGGTTGGGTCCGTCTAGGACAGGTGTACCCGGAATAATGGACCATCCTGATGCATCCTACTTGTGCATTTATCTGTTTTGGACTCACATCTGACCGGCTTTGAATGTTTGGAAAAAAAAACAACAAAAGAGAAAAGAGAAAATAGCAGTGTGGAGAGTTAATTACCTATACTAAAAAAAAACCAATGGCCAGGTTGTGCCGAAATGCTGTCGGATTTTTTTAGAAATTGAAAGAAAGAAAAAGGTTTTCAAATTAGTTGTTTATTTGCCATGGGAAAAGAAAATATAAAAAGAGTCTTGAAGTTGCCAACAAAAACCAAAAAAAACAAAAAAAATAAAGTTTAAGTTTCAAATGAGGAGTGTTTTCGGAAATAGTTAGAGTTATTTGCCCGAACTACGCAGGTTTGATTCTCACCGGATGTGAGATATGTAGGCAACCCTCATCGGGTCCAA
>NW_017682129.1:9904-10443 GCF_001879085.1 Nicotiana attenuata | reverse complement strand
GACAGTTTCTTCAATCCTGACCTTGCCCTTCCTTCTCGCCTCGGCTGTATAATCCCAGGGTACAACATTTGTATAGAAGGGGCGGCATGGCTAACATCGCCACTGGGATCGGCGCGGCTATCCTTACTTCGAATGGAACATGTGCCTTGGGTGGCAATACTGCAACCTCAAATGGTGCGGGTGCATTAGCCGGAGATGTGAATTCAGCCTCAATTGGTGCCGGTGCTTTTGCAGATGGCGCTGCTTCAAATTCGAGAGGTATAGACATGTTCACCTCTGCGTCCTCAGACGGTTGGATCTGAACTATGATCGGATTGAGAGTAATTGTTGGTTTCTTTGGGTCATCACCTTCTGCGATCAACCCGATTGATCCTTCGGGATCCCAGTCATCTTCAACTTCAATCATGTGGATACCTCCACCCTTATGGTCTGGCAGAGGGTTGTTGCGGACGTTTGGAGCGGTTTCCTTTGCCACAATGATCTTGTTATCAATCAAAGACTGTATCTTGTCTTTCAAGGTAGCGGTATTCATCGATGGT
>NW_017682129.1:0-5013 GCF_001879085.1 Nicotiana attenuata | reverse complement strand
CCAAAGAGAGGGTAAGAGCGTTAGAAATTAGTACCCTAAGGGGGAAAGGTGTTAGGAACCCCCTCACGGAGTCCACTAGTGTGGTTCCCGGCCATACAGTTTTTGTGAATTTGTACAATTAGCAAATAAGCAAGTATGGCTCAAATAATAGGGGATTTAAGTTTAAGTACACGGGTGTTTGGAAAGCGATTAATGACAAAGCAAGATTTTGAAAAGAATTACAATCTAAGCGTACTTGGGAATGTAAAGGGGTATCCTAGGTTTGTTTATAATATGGATCACATCAATGCAATACCCTGTAATCACTCCTTGGAAAGGGGCTACGTATGGCATTAACGCACCGGTCATCATATCCATATCTACCCTTTCCCGCCCCGTGAAGGTAAGTAAAGTGAGGGTTGGTCTCGACCCTTATTGAATGCTGTTACCCGTCCCTTCCTATCAGTCCCGGAGTAGTTTAGGACTTCTATCCTATAAGAAGGAGGTTCTAGGCAGACCCTCAGGTTTAAAGGCAAAATACTAAGGCGACATACAAAACAAGTAGGACTTCAATTAAAGGGGGGAGCATGGAAGATAAACGAATGGCTCAAATACACCTCCATAGGTAATGCACATAGACAACATGACTCATACACAGTTAAAGTTTGAATTTAAATCCTATGCATGGTATCTAAGTGATAGCAGCAGAACCAGATCTATTACATGACTCAGAAAAGAAGTCCGAATCAGGCTTGCCTACTGATTTTAATGGTTGATAATTAAACACTGATCGCAAAGACAGTTCTGGTTTTATTTAAATTTGATTACCTAAGGCTTGCCTAGGCGTAAAATAGTATGCAGCAGTTATTCAAAATTATTATAAGACAGTTTGGAAATTATTTTACCCTAAGAGCATGCTGTTCTAGTTGATACGAATGCAGAGATTACTACCACTTATTTTAAACAGGATAATCAAGTGTGAAGCTATTTTTACGTCTTTTATAACTAGCAGTTTACACTAAGTGTGAATGCAAGTACGAATAAGATCCTAAAATATGGTATCTAAGATGCATGTATAAAACTCATGATGTAGAATTCCTAGAGCAGGATTTCTATATGCATATGGCAGGATTGCAGAATTTCCTAAGAGCAGGATTTCTAAAGGCACATGGCAGCGTATAACATAATAGTAAAGTGCTAATTATTAGCAGATTTTAACACATGATTTTGTAAGGGTGCACATGCTGAAACAATAAACATGAGACCTAAGAGCATGATTTCTAATGCATGTATGAACCCTAAGCATGGTTTCTATTGCGCAATTAGGAACATAAACCTAATAACATGTTTCCTACCCTTAACAACTATAGCGTGCATATATACCCTATTCCTTTTCACTAGCCAACCCCAAAACTTGTTTACAACAAATTATTACAGACCAACATTGAAATGAATTACATAAGTAGCAATGAAAATAAGAAGTTACACTATAGGAAGCCTGATTAGGACTTCCTCTCTGAGTTATGTAATCAATCACCTCAAGTGCCAAGATTGTTTCATAGCTTTTCCTCATATCTAGGTGTGTCCGAGTTCCCTAAGGACCTCAAGGGATCCCGGGCAGTGCTCACACCCAGATTTCATAGCCAAGACAGAGTAAGTGCAGTGTGGAAAGGCCAACTTTTAAGTGTCCAAGTTCAGAGTGAGCTCCAGGGTCCCAAGGCAAGGCTCACACAAAAGGGGTCAGAACCTAGTGGTCTAAGAGTATATGTGAGAGCGCTTGACATAGATTTAAAAGAGTTGAGTTAGACACAGTTTTGAAAGGGGAAGGGGATAGGAGCAACAACAACTTGGAACAAGCCAGCATACACACAAAACAAGCTAAAATAATAGTACAGTTTTAGAAGTTACAAGTAGGGAAGTAGGGGTTGGGGACATAGAGGGCCCAAATCAGAAACACCTAAATACGGCTGAGAGGAGGTGCATATCGACCAGCAAGTACAAAGAACAAGTAGGGACTGATTGATCTCCGGAACACAAACAATTACTTCAAAGAGTTAACAAGAGAATCATGCTTGAAATTAGAACAGTAACAAGACATGGGGACAGGGTATGGGAGTAGTCATGCAGGGGTCTATTACACATAATTAGTCATGACTTGGTGTTAACCAAGTAAATTAGGAGACATACTAGTTGAGGGACATAAACAGGCACTCAAGTAGACATGCTAATTACATTTGAACAAGAGAGGGCAGAACTTAAGCATGTTGAGTAAAGCAGTAGACAAGAAGTGAAATTAAACAACATGAGTCATTAAGTCAGTGCAGAAAGAGACATGGATTGACAAACAATGGAGCACATAGAGTTGAGTTTCAAAATTGAACTAGGAACATACCAGTTAAGGAAGCAAAGTGTGTTGATACCCAATTTTTCCCTATATATATTTTAAATGCAAAGTACCTTCAAAATGGCATATGCATGCATATATAAGTATATCCAAGTGTTCCATTATTTTTCTTTAATTTTAAAGACTTCTAAATCGATTTATTCCCCCATTTTATCCATAAAAATCCAATAATTATTTTTAAAATGATCAGTTTTGGTGATTCACTTGTTGAACTTTTATGTTTATGCTAAGGGAATTTTTGCATATTTTTACAAAATTATTTAGTATTTTTTAAGGATAAAATTGTATAATTGCAACATTAGTCTCTTTTAGGATTAATTACGTTTATATTCATAAAGATTAAGTCCTGTATTTTTAAATGGCTAATTATATTTCATAAATCATTTTAGTACCTTCAATTTATTTCTAGAAATTAATTTATTATTTTTTTATAAATTAAAAAGGGAAATTTGGCTATTTAAATAATGGCCCAATTTCATTTCAATTATTACCCAATTCTGACCCCATTTGAACCCCGACCCAATTGCAAATTAAACCGGCCCAAACCCAATTTCATAAACCGACCCACCTATTACACCTTGCCTTAATTAATCCCGAACTACCCCCAAACCCTTTCATTTGTTACCACCCGCCGCCTCTGAATTCCTCCCTCCCAAATTCTCTCTACAACACCACCCAAACCCTAGCCCTAATCCACCCTAATCCATGGCCTTCTAGGGTCATCTGAGACCTGTACCGGCCTTCCATGGCTTCTATGTGTTTGGTTCTGTGGTCTCATGACCAGACTTTGAAAGGATCTGGTCCAGTCTTTGCTCGATGACCTTTTTACGGTCATCCCTGACCTTTCCCCGGCCAGCCCTGGCCATTCGAGTCAGACCTTTAACTCTCCTGTTTAGATCGGTAACTTTCAAGGCCTTTCTCATTGCTCTTGGGTTTTTCTGAAACCCTAATCTCTAAGACTTTCTCGATTTCTTTCAGATCTACCTTAGATGTATGATTGCCATGAACTTTTTAAGTGCTTCTCGAAGTCTCATTGACTTTTCTTTCAAAGTGACTCTTCATCTTTTCCGATTAGGGTTTTTTCTTTTAAATTATTTCAAAACCTCTTCTCTGATTTTAACGTGTTTCTGATTTTGCTATGTTTTGCTCATGTCGTTCTTCTATATGAGTTGGTATGTTGGAAACCCTAATTTATTTTGGGTCTCGTTCGAGTTCTGAAGCTGTTTGTTAGATAAGTGCTTGTTTGGTTAAGTTCTTGTTTCATTTATTTGCTTATCATCTTTTAAGCTCGACTATTGTTGAAAAGAACCTATGTCTTTGGGATTGAAACTGTTCGTTTGAATATCTGGCTCGATTTGAAGTTCCTTGTTTAAGAATCTCTTTTCTTTATGTGATTCCTCTGATTCTGAGTTTTTACTATCTTTAAAACTCGACTATCCTTGAAACCCTAACTTTTCAAAAGGTTTTCTCATCTGCTACTGTGAGACGCTTTGCATGCTTCTGATACTCTATTTTTCTTCACTATTGATTCAATGTGACTCGACCTACTTGATTATTATGCTTCGAATGTTTGTTATCTACTGAACCTTGTGCTACTATTGTATGCTGTTTCTTTTGCCAATAGGTTTGGCCTAGCATGTCTAGTGTTTGTTCACTCTATTTATATGCTGAAGTTCCTTCTTTGATTGGTCTTCAATCTTGGGACTGATTTCAAAACTTTTCTTTTATGAACCATGATTTTACTCGCCTGTTTAGAATTGATTGATTCCCTTCCCTTTGTTGTAATATTTACCTTGCTGAATCTATTTCCAAAATAAGTATATTCCTGCCCTTAGACTCGATTGCTTACTTAATGTTTTTACTTCTTTTTTTGTGGCAATAATCAGGCTGTCTCTAAATTGATTTCCTTCCTTATTTTGAATCCGTCAAACAGTGATTCCTTAATTAAAGGGAATCACTTGTATAATTGATTCTGACTGATTGTTTCTATATTTGCACTAAGATTTTACTTTTTACCTCTCCTTCACTCGTTTTCAAAAGGCTATAAATACCCTGCACCCCTCCCCTTTCAAGCACACGAACATAAGGAATAAGAAACACTTGAGTTCAGAACACACACTCCACTAAAACTCTCTCTCTTTTCTCTGTTGCTACTTGTGTTGCTGCCTTACCTAGCCGGCTGAAAGCCAAGGCTAGGCTGTGGAAAGCTTGCTTACTTTTCTTTCTGCATTTGCATCTTTAATGGTATGTTCTAACTAATTTTTCAGCATCAACAACAACATGTTTCTTTACTATTTCCTTCACCCTTGCTTGTTTCCCACTTGTGTTTAATCAAGTTCCATTACTAAGCATGCTGTAATCTGCCCTTTCCTCTTCTGAATTAATGCTTTCTTATGTATGAACTCTGTCAGTCACTTACTATGACTTATGAATCCTAAACCCCCATATCCCCTATGTGTTTGGTATTCCTTGGTTGGTTTGGGGCATGTCAGCACTAGACATTGCTGTGCATGACCCAAACCCGACCCCCTTGGGGTCATAACCTCCATATCCCCTATATGTGTTGTGTTCTCTGGCTGGCTTATGGGCATGCCAGCACCATCTATTGCTGTGCATACCCAAACTTGATC
>NW_017682128.1:3263-10447 GCF_001879085.1 Nicotiana attenuata | reverse complement strand
CACATAGCAAATAGGGCACAACTCCTAATCCCTCAAGCTAAGGTTAGACCAAACACTTACCTCGATGCCTCGAACACAATTCAAGCCTCAACTATCGCTTTATCTCTTGATTCCACCACCAATTCGCTCGTATCTAGCCACAAGTTACTTAATTATATCAATAAATGCTAAATAAATCAATTCTAATGCATGGAAATAAGTTTTCTAAAGTTTTTCCCAAAAAGTCAAAAATCGCCCACGGGCCCACACGGTTAAAACCCGAGGTTCGAACCAAAACCCGATTACCCATTCACCCACGAACTCAAATATACAATTTGTTCTGAAATCGGACCTCAAATCCAAGTCCAAATTCCCAAAATTTGAAAAACCTAGGTTCTACCCAAAACACCCAATTTCTCCCATGAAAACCTTTGGTTTGAGTTGAAATCATGTGAAAAGATGTTAAAGATTGAAGAAAACGAGTTAGAAATAACTTACAATCAATTTGGAGAAAAAATTGCCTTTAAAAAATCACCCAAGAGTATTTTAGTTTTGAAAGAGTGTGAAAAATGGTTGAAATGCGTCTAAGTTATGAATTTACAGGTCTCTAATGTCGCAATTGCGACCAGGGTTCGCAATTGCGAACCCCTCAGACTGCTAACTTCGCAAATGCGAAGCTTTTATCGCATTTGCGACTCAATGAAATTTCTGGTCACCTTCGCATTTGCGAGGCCTTCGCAAATGCGATATCGCATTTGCGATAAAGGAGTCGCATTTGCGACCAAGGCAGCCCAGGCCATATTTCGCATTTGCGACGCATTGTTTGATTTGCGAGCTAGGCTTTGCATTTGCGAAGCCTGCAAGCCTGATCATACCAGCTGAAAAACCTGCAATTTCCTAAGTTAAAATTCCACTCCGTGGCCTATCCAAAACTCACCCGAGCCCTCGGGGCTCCATACCAAACATGCACGCCAACCTAAAAACATCATACGGACTGGCTCGTACATTCAAATCACCAAAATAACATCAACAACTATAAATTTAGCATCAAAACCATGAAATCACTTAAGAACATCAACTTTTCCAAATTTTCTCAAACAAGGTCCGATTCACGTCATTTCACGTCATTTTCTTACCAAACTTCACAGACTCAACTTAAATCACATATAAGACCTGAACCGGGCTCCAAAACCAAAATACGGGTCCTATACCATCAAATTTCAAACACATTTCATTTTCAAAAACTCATATATTTTTCAGAAAATAGTTTTCTTTAAAAATTCATTTCTCAGGCTTGGGACCTCGAAATCCGATTCTGGGCATAAGCCCAAGTCCCATATTTTCTTACAAACCTCCCGGGATTGTCGGAACACGGATCCTGGTCCGTTTGTTCAAAATATTGACCGAAGTCAACTTAAATTCATTTTAAAGGCAAAATTCATCATTTTCCTCAGTTTTTCATATAATGGTTTTTCGGCTACGTGCCCGGACTGTGCACGCAAATTGAGGTAAGGTAAAAAGGAGGTTTTAGGCCTCGGAACAATGAATTTGTTTCTAGAACAAGTGATGACATTTTGGGTCATCACATCCTCCACCTCTAAAATAATCATTCGTCCTCGAACAGACATAAGAAGGAAGTACCTGAGTCGGGGAAAAGATGGGGATAACGGCTTCGCATATCGGACTCGGACTCCCAGGTCGATGCCTCAGCAGGCTAACCTCTCCACTGAACACGAACAGAAGGAAAACTCTTTGATCTCAACTAACGAACCTGCCGGTCTAGAATAGCTACCGGCTCCTCCTCATAGGACAAGTCCTTGTCCAACTGGACAGTGCTGAAGTCTAACACGTGGGATGGATCGCCTTGATACTTCCGAAGCATGGACACGTGAAACATTGGGTGCACAGCTGATAAGCTCGACGGCAATGCAAGTCTGTAAGCCACCACTCCCACTCGATCAAGAATCTCAAACGGGCCAATGAACCTAGGGCTAAGCTTGCCCTTCTTTCCAATTCTCATCATGCCCTTCATAGGCGACACCCAAAGCAATACCCGTTCACCGACAATGAATGCCAAATCACGAACCTTATGGTCGGTGTAACTCTTTTGCCTGGACTGAGCTCTACGAAGCCTATCCTGAATGATCCTGACCTTGTCTAAGGCATCCTGTACTAGATCCGTACCCAACAACCGAGCCTCTCCCGGCTCAAACCATCCGACCGGAGACCGATACCGCCTACCATATAAAGCCTCATAAGGAGCCATCTGGATGCTCGACTGGTAGTTGTTGTTGTAGGCAAACTCCGCTAAAGGCAAAAACTGATCCCATGATACTCCAAAGTCAATAACACAAGCTCGGAGCATATCCTCCAAAATCTGAATAATCCGCTCGGACTGCCTGTCTGTCTGAGGATGAATGTTGTGCTCAACTTAACCCGTGTTCCCAACTCTCGCTGATCTGCTCTCAAGAAATGTGAGGTAAAATTCGTACCTCGGTCCGAAATGATAGACACGGGCACACCATGAAGACTGACAATCTCCCGGATATAGATCTCGGCTAACTTCTCGAAAGAATAGGAGACTGCCACAAGAATGAAATGTGCTGACTTGGTCAGCCTATCAACAATAACCCACACTGCATCGAACTTCCTCTGAGTCCGTGGGAGTCCAACAACGAAGTCCATAGTGATACGCTCCCGCTCCTACTTCCACTCAGGAATCTCAATCTTTTGGAACATACCACCCGGTCTCTGATGCTTGTACTTAACCTGCTAACATTTTAACTACCGAGCCACATACGCAACAATGTCCTTCTTCATACTCCTCCACCAATAATGCTGCCGCAAATCCTGATACATCTTGGCGGCGCCCGGATGAATAGAGTACCGGGAACTATGGGCCTCCTCTAGAATCAACTCTCGAAGTCCATCCACATTAGCACACAAATACGACCCTGCATCCTCAAAACTCCATCATCTCCTAATGTAACTTGCTTGGCACCTCCATGCTGAACCGTGTCTCTAAGGACACACAAATAAGGATCATCATACTGCCGATCTCGGATACGCTCCAATAAAGAAGAGCGAGAAACTGTGCAAGCTAATACACGGCTGGGCTCAGAAACATCCAATCTTACAAACTGATTGGCCAAAGCCTGAACATCCAGAGCAAGCGGTCTCTCACCAATCGGAATATACAAGACTGCCCATACTGGCTGACTTCCTACTCAAAGCATCAGCCACCACACTAGCCTTTCCCGGATGATATAAGATGGTGATATCATAATCTTTTAACAGCTCCAGCCAGCTCCTCTGCCTCAAATTTAGCTTTTTCTGCTTGAACAAGTATTGCAAACTCTTGTGGTCCGTGAACACGTCACATGCCACGCCATACAGATAATGCCTCTAAATCTTCAACGCGTGAACAATGGCTGCCAACGCTAAATCATGGATTGGATAATTCTTCTCATGAATCTTCAACTGACGCGAAGCATAAGCAATGACCTTGCCATCCTGCATCAATACCGCACCTAGCCCAACACGAGATGCATCACAATAAACTGTATATGGCCCTGAACCTGTGGGCAAAACCAACACTAGCGTCGTAGTCAAAGCTGTCTTGAGCTTCTGGAAGCTCGCCTCGTACTCGTCCGACCACCTAAACTGGGCACCCTTCTGGGTCAACCTGGTCATCGGGGCTGCAATAGATGAAAACCCCTCTACAAACCGACGATAATAGCTTGCCAAACCCAAGAAAATTTGGATCTCTGTAGCTGATGTGGGTCGAGGCCAGTTCTTGACTGCCTCTATCTTCTTTGGATCTACCTAAATACCCTCTGCTGAAACCACGTGACCCAAGAAAGAACCTGAACTCAACCAGAACACACACTTCGAAAACTTAGCATACAGCTGACTATCTCTCAGAGTCTGAAGAACCTCTCTCAGATGCTGCTCATGCTCCTCCCAGCTGCGGGAATAAATCAAAATATCGTCAATGAACTGCTCCAACTGGCTGAGCTGCTGGAGTCTGAAACTGGGGAGCCACCTGCTCCGGAGTGCGAGTAGCAGGAGTTTGGGCCTCTCTTCCAGCCTGAGAGAGGGCTGGTGCTACAGGAAGCAAGCATGCCTGGGTGACACTCTCCATGAGGCCCACTAGACGGACCAGAGCATCCTGAAGTACAGGGGTAGCAATGAACCCCTTTGGGACCTGAGCTGGGCCCACCAGAGCTGTCTGGGCCGGAACCTTCTCGTCAAACTCTACTTGAGGCTCCGCCACTGGTGCTGCTGCTCCGGGCTGAGCTCCGCCCCTACCTCGGCCTCTAACACGGCCTCGGCCTCGCCCTCTGCCCCTCGTGGGAGCTGCTGCTGGGGGCTTGAGCTGCTGATCAACGGATGAGGAAGCGCGTGTTCTCGGCACCTGCGAAAGAACTTAGCATTGAGAAACGATACCGCATGACAGGAAAGAATATATGTGAAGTTTTTCCTAACTCTGTAGCCTCTGGGGGACAAATACAGACGTCTCTGTACCGATCCCTCAGACTCTACTAAGCTTGTCTATTAATTGTGAGACCTATGTAACCTAGAGCTCTGATACCAACTTGTCACGATCCAGATATCCCACCCTCGGGAGTCGTGATGGCGCCTACTAGTGAAAGCTAGGCTAGCCAACCAACTAAATTATTTACCTTGTTTCCATTTTTAAATTCGTTAACCGTTATAGTCCAACAGTTAATAATCAACAAAATTTAACAAGCGAAAGATTCAATTTCAGGTTTTAATAATACTGCTAATACTATTCCATAACAAATCTACCCAGGATTGGTGTCACAACTTCACATACTGTCTAAGAGTACTACAAATAAAGGTCTGAATGAAATAACAAAATACTGTCTCTGGGATTACATAAAAGAAACAGGAATAATAGATAGAGGGAGACGCCAAGGCATGCGGACGCCTGCAGGACTACCTCGGATCGCCTGATGAACAAGAAGCAGCAATCTCACCGCGATCCGAAATCTACAGCATCGGGATCTGCACAAAAGAGTGCAGAGTGTAGTATCAGCACAACCAACCCCATGTGCTGGTAAATGCCTAGCCTAACCTCGGCGAAGTAGTGACGAGGCTAGGACCAGACTACCAAATAAACCTGTGCAGATAAATAGTGTACAGTAGAAAAATAAAAGCAGAAGTATACAGTGAAGGATGGGAGAGGGAAACATGCTGCAGGAAAATATCAGATGGTAACAGGAGCACAACAAGTAAACATAAGGAACACCATAACTCAATTCTCAAAAAAAAATCAGAAAGCAAACAAGTGCACGGCATCACCCTTCGCGCTTTTACTCTCATCCTCACCATAGAAATCAAAATAAACTACACGACATCACCCTTTGTGCTTTTACTCTCATCCTCACCATAAAATCAATATAGTCGGCACGGAATGGTACATCGTGCTGCACGGCATCACCCTTTGTGCTTTACATACTTCCTCACAGAAATCATACATGGCGTCACCCTCCGTGCTTGAACACTCTCTTACCAAAACAATGCACGGCATCACCCTTCGTGCTTTACACTCTTCCTCACCCAAACAACAATCACAAACAATCAGGGCAAGGAAATAAATGAATCACAACAAAAATCCCGGCAAGGGAACAATACCAAAGCAACAACACCTCGGCAAGGGAACAATATTAAAAGCAACAAAGTCCCGAGAAGGGAACAATATTAAAAGCAACAAATTCCCGGCAAGGGAACAATACCATAATCCTCTTCTCTTTTTCACATTTAGTTCACAATTCGATTCACCATTTAAGCCAATGCTCTATAAGGTTTAACTGCCAATTATTCTTTCACAATCACTTCACAACTTGAGCTAACACTCCTCAATGTTCAAATACCACCATTTCTTCCACAAACTTTGCCCAACAGTAGAAAACATCACAAAAGGCATGAACAATACAAACGGAGTCATGATAATAATAATATAAGACTCACGGGCATGCTTGACACCAACGTATAGATACTCATCACCATGCCTATACGTTGTACTCAACAATAACACATAGCAAATAGGACACAACTCCTAATCCCTCAAGCTAAGGTTAGACCAAACACTTACCTCGATGCCTCAAACACAATTCAAGCCTCAACTATCGCTTTACCTCTTGATTCCACCACCAATTCGCTCGTATCTAGCCACAAGTTACTTAATTATGTCCATAAATGCTAAATGAATCAATTCTAATGCATGGAAATAAATTTTCTAAAGTTTTTCCCAAAAAGTCAAAAATCGACCCCAGACTCACATGGTCAAAACCCGAGGTTCGAACCCGATTACCCATTCACCCACGAACTCAAATATAGAATTTGTTTTGAAATCAGACCTCAAATCGAGGCCCAAATCCCTGAAATTTGAAAAACCTAGGTTCTACACAAAACACCCAATTTCCCCCAAAAAAAACCTTTGTAGTTACAATCATCTGAAAAGATGTTAAATATTAAGGAAAACGAGTTAGAAATAACTTACTATCGATTTGGAGAAGAAATTGCCTTTGAAAAATCGCCCAAGAGTGTTTTGGTTTTGAAAGAGTGTGAAAAATGGATGAAATGCGTCTAAGTTATGAATTTACAGGTCTCTGATGTTGCAATTGCGACCAGGGTTCGCAATTGCGAACCCCTCCAACTGCTAACTTCGCAAATGCGAAGCTTTTATCGCATTTGCGACTCAATGAAATTTCTGGTCACCTTCGCATTTGCGAAGGGACCTTCGTAAATGCGATATCGCATATGCGATAAAGGAGTCGCATTTGCAACCAAGGCAGCCTAGGCCATATTTCGCATTTGCGACGCATTGTTCGCATTTGCGAGCTCGCATGCGAAGCTTGCAGGCCTGATCATACCAACTGAAAACCCTGCAGTTTCCTATGTTAAAATTTCACTCCGTGGCCTGTCCAAAACTCACCCGAGCCCTCGGGGCTCCATACCAAACATGCACGCCAACCTAAAAATATCATACGGACTTGCTCGTGCATTCAAATCACCAAAATAACATCAACAACTATAAATTTAGCATCAAAACCATGAAATCACCTAAGAGCATCAAATTTTCCAAATTTTCTCAAATAAGGTCCGATTCACGCCATTTCAAGTCCGTTTCTTACCAAACTTCACAGACTCAACTTAAATCACATATAAGACCTGTA
>NW_017682128.1:0-1750 GCF_001879085.1 Nicotiana attenuata | reverse complement strand
ACCAACCAAGACTCAAGATCAAGCTTCAGAAGACTCATAGATAGAAATCTTGTAACTCGTAGCTTATAGGCTTAGTTAGTTTTTTTTTTCAATTTTGATTTTTGATGTAATAATGGGACCGCGGACCGGAACCTCGATTGAACGGAACCTCACTCGGCTCTCCACTTCGGTACACTCCATCACCTCATTCAATTCTGTACTACACGTGGCCTGATTCCTTTAAAGCCAAGGATATGTAGGCAGCTCAGATACCAGGGCTCGGTCACATTCTCCTTCCTCTTAGTTTTGGTCTCTCTAAATAAGGGTCGGGTCAAAAAACCTGTCTAATCGTTCTTTGTCTTAAAATACTTCGTATTTGTAGTCAAAGAGGGGCAGCTGTAGACATGTGTTTTTTGACCCTCCCCAAGATTTTACACATTTTTTGCGTAAAATATTTAGTTTAGGTTTAATATCGTTATTTTAAAATAGTTTTGACTCTTTTACTTTATTTTATCATAAAAATAAAAATTATAAATAAATAAATAAATAAATAAATATTTTCATCTTTAGGTTAAATTCAATTAGCATATTTAATATTTATAGTATTATAATATTTGAAAATACGAAAAAAAATTAGTTTCACTCGTAGTATTTAGTTTAATATTAGTTTATTTTAATTTAGAGTGATTTTTACATTTTTATAGATAGATTGTATTATTGGTCTTTTTTAGCTTAAGTTCAAACCCAAAAGACATGGTCTAATCCAATTACCCTTAGCCCATTCTTCCCAACCCATTAGCCCACTTAAGTGCAAGATTTAATCCTAGCCATCTATTTCCTTCTAATCCAATGGCCATCATCCCTTCCCACCTCCAAATAAAATACCAATTATAGAAACCCTACCCTATGTTTTCAATTCCTAGACCTAGCTAAGAAAAATCCCTACAAAAACGTTGAGAGCCGCAACAGATAAAGAAAGCTACTCCTACGTCGAAAGCTTTTCAACCTTTCCCTTTTTCTTCCTTATTTAAGCCGGCTCTGTACTCGAATTTTCTTTGAATTTCCAGAAATTTTACAGTATCTGTAAAATGCCACTTTAATTAGCTATTGCCGTCATCATGGATTAGGCCAGTCAGCTGCTATAGAGCAAATTTGGCTACTTTCTATGGAAAGGAAAAAAGGAAAGTATTTTATTGACTACATAACTGTTGTTCATATGGCAAGAATATATGGGCCTTATTTCGATCCTGAGTATGAGACCCTAAGTATCAGAATAAATCCTCCAAGGGTATCTGTAGACAATGCGAGTTGCAAGGATTGCACACTAGTGAAGTGTAATCGAAATTGAATTGGGATTGACAGAGGAGCTTGATTAGGGCCGCGTTTGGGTTTCGAGTTTTTCGGTGTCATTTCGAGGTTCCGGTTTGTAGTTTCGGTGTTTCAAGTCCAAGAATTGTTGCCTTGTTTAGTCCGATTGACTTGCAATTTTCAGCTTTGTTCATCAATAAAAGGTCCACTTCTCAATTTTCATTCTCATTTTCTTGTGTATAATAGCTTGGTGCGCGTGTTGGTTGATTTGTGATTCCACGTTGTTTGAGTAGCATGTCTTAGTTTTCTTTTAAATTATTTTAATTAGTTTTTATTTCGATTGTGATGCATGTAGTCTTGGGTTCTTGAATAAATACTTTTAATCGGGTAGATGAAAAATTAGAGTTGTTTCTTTCTTGGCAAGGAATAAAGTAGGCCATGAGTGTTGTTAAGTTAGAAGAAT
>NW_017682127.1:10059-10448 GCF_001879085.1 Nicotiana attenuata | reverse complement strand
AAAGTGAGCAATATGAGGGATTTTTGCCTGTTTGAAACCTCCATGAGAAGCATTTTTTGAAAAGAAGCTTGACTGAACCCTGTCTTCAAAGGTTGCCTACATATCCTTGGCTATAAAGGAATCTAGGTCAGTGTAGTTCTGGAAGTTTTGGTAGCTGGGACTACCGGGAAGCTGTGATTTCACTGTTGTGCTGCTGTTTCTGCTTGCTGAGCTCCTTATTACACCAAAAAGGAAAATCAAAGCTAAGCTAGCTATGCCTATCAACTATGAGTTACAAGATTCCTATCTATAAATCTCTTGAAACTTGATCTTGAGTCTTAGCTGATTTTGCTGTGGACTTCGATCTGAATCTTGATGCTCGCAAGTTTGTTAGGTGTTTTACTTCTTCA
>NW_017682127.1:4685-5681 GCF_001879085.1 Nicotiana attenuata | reverse complement strand
GGGGTCCCCTCTTATTCTCTAGGTTTAGGTGTTTTTATAGGGGTAAGTCTAGGTTTTAATTGGAAGGGTATGAGTTTTGGGCTAATTTGGGTATAGGATTTTGGCTCAGCATTAATTTTGGCTCAATTTCACAAGACAAACTTTTTTTCCAATTCTTTCTTTTGTTTTCTAATTTTTCTTTTCTTTTAATTAAAATCCTACTACTTATAAATCTTAAATTATCCAAAAGTGTGAAATTAAACTAAATAGCTACTTATAAAAATTACTTAATCCTAAATCAAAAGAGAAAAAATCAATAAAAGGAAAAAGTGTAAAGATGAAGCATTTTTTGTGATTTTCAATTTTTATAAAACAAATAATTAACTAATTAATCCTAAAAATGTAAAAATAAAACCTAAATGCAAATCATGATATTTTTTGATATTTTCATGATTTTAACAAAACTTAAACATGCAAGAAATATGCAAACAATTAATAAAAATCTATAAAAATTCCTAAAATGGTAAATAATTAAGAAAAAATCTTTTTTCTTGGATTTTGTAGGAGTATTTCATATAGGGCAAAAATCACGTGCTTACAGCTGCCCCTCTTTGCTCGGAAACATAAAGAGTTTTCGGGCAAAGATAAAGTGAGCAATATGAGGGATTTTTGCCTGTTTGAAACTCCATGAGAAGCATTTTTGAAAAGAGCTTGACTGAACCCTGCTTCAAAGGTTGCCTACATATCCTTGGCTATAAAGGAATCAGGTCAGTGTAGTTCTGGAAGTTTTGGTAGCTGGGACTACCGGGAAGCTGTGATTTCACTGTTGTGCTGCTGTTTCTGCTTGCTGAGCTCCTTATTACACCAAAAGGGAAAATCAAAGCTAAGCTAGCTATGCCTATCAACTATGAGTTACAAGATTCCTATCTATAAATCTCTTGAAACTTGATCTTGAGTCTTAGCTGATTTTGCTGTGGACTTCGATCTGAATCTTGATGCTCGCAAGTTGTAGGTGTT
>NW_017682127.1:0-749 GCF_001879085.1 Nicotiana attenuata | reverse complement strand
ATTGTCCCCCGCACCACATAGGCTTGCTTGGGTATGTACATTTGTGTTCCTTTCTTCAAATCAGCTTTCTTTTCTAGTTCTGTCTTAGTGATTTTGCTCTTCTTTTCCCCTTTCTCTTGCTTCGGGGCCACCTCGGGCTTTCTTTCTGCATCGGCAATAGCAATTATAGCTTTTAAGGCTGGATCGAATTCTCTGTCCTCACAGATCATCCCGATTACTAGCCCGTTGTTGTGAGCGGGCAGCGGATTATTGGTCACATTTGGGACATCCTCATCCCTCAACACAATTTTCCCTTGCTCTATTAAGTTCTCCACCGCTTGTTTCAGAGTCCAACAGTCATTTGTATGATGGCCCTCTGCCCCTGAATGGTATGCACACCTGACACCAACTCTGTAGGCAGGCGATGCCGGGTTTTGTCTGTTCTGAGGAACCGGCTGCAGTAGACCCATTTGGACAAGTTTCGGGAATAGACTGGAGTAAGATTCACCAATTGGGGTAAAGTTTGGCCTCCTAGGTGGTTCCCGAGGGCGGAAGTTATCTTGTGGAGGCCGGGGATTGTAGTGGTTTTGGTGAGGAGGCTGGTTTCTTTGGAATGGAGGTTGATTTCTGTTGGCTTGTGGCTGCGGTCGGGCGAAAGGTTGAGCATTCATGACCGCATAAGGTGGAGGAGCATAGGCCATATCAGGATGAGGATAGTAGTGCTGAGGGATTCTTTCAGAGAACACAGGTCTCGGAGCCCGATATCATTT
>NW_017682126.1:0-10448 GCF_001879085.1 Nicotiana attenuata | reverse complement strand
AAATCGTCCATGAAAACCTCCAAGATATCCTCACCATATCGGTGAAAATTGCCATCATACACTCTTTGGAAGGTTGCTGGGGCATTACATAGTCCAAATGGCATTCTCGAGAAAGCGAACGTGCCATAAGGACATGTAAAGGTTGTCTTCTCCTGATCCTCCGGGGCAATGAGAATTTGATTATACCCCGAGTAGCCATCTAGAAAACAATAAAAGGCCCGGCCCGCAAGACGATTGAGCATTTGGTCCAAGAATGGTAGTGGGAAATGATCTTTTCTTGTCGCCTTATTCAGCTTTCTATAGTCCATACACACTCTCCAACCCGTAACTGTCCGAGTAGGAATCAACTCATTGTTGGCATTAGTCACTACCGTCATTCCATCCTTCTTTGGCACACATTGGACCGGAGAGGTCCATGAACTATCCGAGATCGGGTATACCACACCGGCGTCTAACCACTTGATAACCTCCTTCTTTACCACTTCTTGCATCGCCTCATTTAATCTTCTTTGATGTTCAAGAGAGGGCCTTGCATCCTCCTCCAAAATGATCTTGTGCATGCAAAATGCAGGGCTTATCCCCCAAATGTCGGCCAATGTCCATCCAATCGCCTTTTTGCGCTTTTGAAGAACCGCCAAAGTGGCGTCAACCTGCATGTTAGTTAGGCACGAGGAAAGAATAACAGGTAAAGTAGAATTTGAACCCAAAAATTCATACCTGAGGTGTGGAGGAAGTGGCTTCAACTCCAACACCGGTGGCTCCTTAATTGATGGCTTGGTTGGCTTAGTTTTGCGATTCTCAAGATCCAAAGATAGCTCCCTAGGCTCATATAAATATGAACCCATACCATGCAATGCATTCACGCACTCCACTCGACCAGCATCATCATTGACATCCATGTTAAGAAGCACGGCTTCAAGAGGATCTTCAACATTCATCATGGAACTTGTGTCATCCACTATCACAAATGTGACAATGTCTACAAGTGAACATACTTCCGTGCTGTTGGGTTGCCTCATTGATTTGCAAACATGAAATACCACCTTTTCATCACCCACTCGAAATGTCAATTCACCAGCTTCAACATCAACCAAAGCCTTCCCCGTAGCTAGGAAAGGTCTCCCAAGAATAATAGGCACTTCGAAATCCACTTCACAATCCAATATGACAAAGTCGGCCGGCAATATGAATTTGTCCAACCGGACAAGCACATCGTCATTTATACCTAAAGGCCTCTTCATCAATCGGTCCGCCATTTGAAGTCTCATTGAGGTTGGCCTAGGTTGCCCAATTCACAAAGTCTTAAAGACTGAGTACGGCATCAAATTAATGCTAGCCCCCAAGTCACATAGGGCCTTAGCAAACTCTGCACTCCCGATAGTACAAGGAATAGTAAAAGCTCCAGGGTCTTCTAGTTTTGGGGCCATAGAATGCACAATCGCACTAACTTGGTGCGTCATCTTTATTGTTTCACACTCCATAGAATGCTTCTTGGTAACTAAATCCTTCATGAACTTTACGTAACCAAGAATTTGTTCGAGTGCCTCCACTAAAGGAACATTGATTGTGAGGCTTTTCATCATGTCTATGAATTTCTTGAACTGATTGTCATTCTTTTGCCTTGCTAACCGCTGAGGATACGGTGGAGGTAGTCTAGGCAAGGGTGCCTTGGCTTTTGGCACCACCCGCTCGGGTATATCAATAATGTGTTCCCTAGACGGTTTCACGGCATCTTGATTCTCTACCCCGGACTCCTCATCAATATCAATCCGCACATCATTTGTCACTATTGGTTCAACCACATTGTCAACATTCAAAGGCACATCATCATCATGCGACTCAACTTCATCATTCACAACCCGATTCTCATCCGAGGCATGCACATCACCACCTCTTCCACTCCTAGTTGTAACTGCCATCACATGATTGTTACCCCCCTTCGGGTTCACTACCGTGTCACTTGGTAGCGCACCCTTAGGTCGGGTATTTAAGGCTTGAGAAATTTGTCCTATTTGCACCTCTAGGTTCCGGATAGATGTGTTATGTGAAGCAAATTGTGCGTCAGAATCTTGGTTCTTTTTCATTATCTGCTCGAATATCATCTCTATCCGTCCAATATCACTCCCGGAAGAACTAGGCCCTTGCGACTGAAAGGGGGGTGGATTGTTTGGTTGTTGGAACATGGGAGGGGGGGGCTTTGAAAGCCTTGCCCCCTACCACCATTATTCCACCCTCCTTGATTGCTAGTGTTGTTGCTCCAATGGTTGTTGTTCCCATTCCAATTGCTTTGATTGCTATTTTGGTTCCCCTAGTTATTGTTTTGATTGTTCCCGTTCCAATTTCTACCACTTTGTTGTTGATTGTTGTTGTTCCAATTTCCGCCACCTTGTTGATTGCCCCAATTACCTTGGGGGCGCCATTGTTGATTCCCTTGATTTCTCTATTTCCTTGGTAGCTATTGACATATTGGCATTCCTCACTTTGATCATCATAACACTCGTTCGAATAACCACCACCATTATTGTTGTTGTCAAACTGCTCACAATTACCTTGTTGTTGTTGTTGCCCTCTTTGCCTCCTTTTTAGCATAGAAACATTCTCCATTGCATTGACTTGGCGCGGGCTTTGAACTTGTTGCAATTGCGCCTTCGCCAATTGATTCATTGTTGTTGTAAGTTTGGCAATAGCTTGGCCATGGTCATTCAATTCCTTGTGCAAATGGATGACCGTGGGGTCACCTTGGGGCACATTTGCTCGGCTTTGCCATGCCGAATAAGTGTCGGCCATTTCATCAAGGACATCACAAGCTTCTTGGTAAGAAAGTTTCATAAAGTTCCCACCGGCCAATTGGTTCACAATGCACTGATTTGTGGTGTTGATGCCCCTATAAAAAGTCTGCTGGATCATTGCCTCAGTCATGTCATTGTTAGGGCACTCCTTCACCATGTTCTATATCACTCCCAGATCTCGTGCAATGGTTCTGTTGGCATTTGCTTGAAAGCTAGAATCTCATCCCGAAGAGCTGCCATATGACTTGGAGAAAAGAACTTGGCAATAAATTTGTCCGCCAATTCATCCCATGTGGTGATAGAATGATTGGGTAGCCTTTCTAACCAATCCAACGCTTTGCCCCGAAGAGAAAACGGGAAAAGCCTCAATCTCAACGCATCCTTTGACACGTTTGTTTGTTTGCTGCCCCAGCAAGTATCTACGAACCCCTTCAAGTGCTTGTATGCATTTTGGTCTGAGGCGCCCGTAAAATATCCCCTTTGCTCGAGCAAGGTCAACATAATATTTGTGATTTGAAAGTTCCCCGCCCGGATTCGGGGAGGAACAATGGCACTCGCGTACCGTTGATTTGGAAGAACTCTTGGGATTGCTCTTGGCGGTGGCGGAGGAGGGTCTGGAATAGGATTGTTGTCATTTGCGTTGGCCGGACGGCCTCTACGTGGAACTTGAGGTGGTATAACCTCTTCGGGCTCAAGATCATCTACCTCCTCCCCCGCATTCGCGTTCCCAAGAGGGTCGTTTGCATTGAGAGCCATTTGTACCAGATAAATCAACACAAGCAAAATTAGTAAACAAGAAGGAAAGAGAAGCAAAACACAAATCTAGCTAAACCGATAGTCAACACCGTAAGCTCCCCGGCAACGGCGCCAAAAAGTTGATCGCGGTCGTCTCAACACTACTCAATGGTAGGAAGAGTGGGTAGCAATAACTAATACCCGAATAGTGGATCGAGGTCGAAATTCCACATGGAGCTAGTAATGGAGTTATAATATCTATCTAGCCTAGACTTGCGGTTGTGCTTCTAATGTCGCTTCACACATTTTTGGGGGTTTTCTTTTTAAACTACTCTTGTAAAACTAATGACTTAAACTAAATTATGCTAGGAGAATATTGCTAAGTTGTGCTTAATATAGGAAAAAGGCACTAGGGTCGTGACACTACCTAGGTGGCTAGCTAACGAGTAGAAGCTACTAAGGGGAGATTGATAAATCTGGGTTTATTGCTATAAGCGTTGCACAATTGCACTCATTCTCACAACTCTCGGTAGAGAGAACAATTTTGCCTAATTGACTCTCTCGAGACCAATTAGGTAGGGCAATTAGACCGAGCAACTAGGGCTCAAGTAGGGTAGTTACTCTTTCGAGGTTTAACCCGTTAATTGGGACTACCATTCTCATGGGTCCATCCCAATTCCTTGTTGGGTCAACTTTTAGGGTCATATGACTCTCTTTCTCAAGAAGAGTTAGACCCACTAAGCTTGAATTCATGTTTGCAACCACAAATTCCAGATTGAAACACAAAATTAACCCAAATAACAAATACCCAATCTCAATCTCACCCTAGAATGCAACACCCATTAACTACCCACACTAGGGTTGAGCCACAACCCTAGCTAATGGGTTTAGCTAGACATAATTAAAGAAGAAACAGTAGAAATAGATGATGAAATGAACATGTTAATTGATTACTAATTAGAATCTATGATATTCAAGAGTAAAAATGCCAAAATAGGCTACACAACACGTCTCACGAGCACAGCCTTCGTTCAGAAGCTAAAACATAACCTAAAAATGGTAAAAAGATCTATTTATACCAAGCTGGAAAATCTGGACAAAAATACCCCTGCGGGGTCAGCGCGGACCGCGCAAAAAGGTAGCGGTCTTTGAACTCTCAAATATCATCTCTGAAGTTGGGGGGCCGCGGACTGCGCAGAAATGTAGCGCGGCCGCGGCGGAGGGTCGGCGCGGACCGCGCAGAAATGGGGCGCGGCCGCATAGCTTGACTTGGTAAAATCTCCATGTCTCTGAATCTCCTTCACGCGGACCGCACTGATAAGTAGCGCGGCCGCGTGGGACTTAAGCCTGCACTGGTGGTCCTCTGAACTTCCCTTGCGCGGACCGTGCAGAAATGGAGCGCGACCGCATGGCTTGCACTTCAATTTACCCCTCTCTGAATCTCCTAGCGCGGCTGCGTGGCATATCAGTGCGGTCCGCGCTAGGTCTTCCTGTTCCTCAACTTCACTTGTTCTTGACACTTGGCAAGTTTCACTCCGTTTTGAGCTGATCTTTGACATTTGTCACCTTTTCGCTCAAACCTGCAATCAAGCACAACTTGTAAGCCTTTTGGGACTATTTTGTGGCAATTTGTAACAAAAGCAATAGCAAGTAAGGAGTATAATCATGGTAAAATCCTAAATTATTAATAAGCAATGTATTTTTCGGAAAAAAATATAACAATAATTTGTTATACTTTACCTAAATTCCTTCCGCTAGCCCAGTATTTCCACCACCACCTCTACCACGGCCTCTACTACGGCCTCTACCACCACCTCTACCACCACCTCTGCCAACACCTCTACCTCTACCCCTCCTATTACCTCTAACTCCACTTCCACCACCCGTTTGTGAACTTCTAAAGTATGAACCAATTCGCCCTCTATATCTATTCAACCTTGGACATCCACGAGAAGCTACGTATCTAGGATCTCTTATATTTCTTCCTTCACCCTCACCCTCACCCTCACCCTCACCTTCACCCCAACCCTCACCCTCACCCTCACCCCCACCCACACCATCATGTGTATCTTCCAATTCCCAGTCTGGAACTATCATTTGATCATTATCCCAATTCAAAAGGTCATGCTCCAATCTGTTCAAATGATACTTAATATATCGCCTCATCACTTCAGTGCCCAAGCCAATATCACAAACCCATTCAAAACGCTTTAAGAGTTCCCTGTACATCATGTATTCAGAACTCATACGTGGGTAACCTCCTAGAAAGAAACGTTTCAAGTGCGGGCGAACAACATCTTTTCTCCACCTTTTCAGTATATACCTCTCATTAACTTTTTTAATCCTCTTATGAGACAACACCTTAAGTATATGAAGCATAGAATACCTCTTGTTTCAAACCACTTGCAGCTGCAACTTAGATATTCGCCAATAGGTGTATATTCAACTGTGAATACAAATGGATATCTAGTGTTAAAACTCCTGAACGAAAAATTAGCAATAATGTACGTCTCTACTCCAGCTATTGCTTGATGGTCTTCAGGGGTGCTGATTTCACAATGGTATAGTTTCCTTAACTGTAATTGAAAAAATTCAAACACTTCACGAGTATAACATGTTTGAAAATTTTCCTCCCAAGCAAATTCTGATAAACATTTTGGTTCAAAGCACCTCGACCTATATTCAGCTTTCAATTATTTCTCGAACTTAGCTCTTATGGCTAACTCATATTGCTGAACAAATAGCTTCAAAGTGCTTTGGCGGGTGATGAATCCATCAAAGAAAGCATGCATTCCTTCACTTCTTTGTGTGGACAACATCCCAGCCCAAAAGTGGTCATTTAGGTATACAGGAACCCATTTGTCCTTCTCCAAATAAAGCTTATAAAACCAATCCCTTCCATCTAAGTTATATTTTTCAATATATTCAGTCCATCGTCTCTCAAACTCACTAATGTTAATGCTATCATGGACTAAAGCCTTAAATTCTACCTTTGCAATCTTAGCATCAACAACTCCGCTTAACTTCATAGGCAACTTTGCGAATATGTGCCATATACAAAATCTATGTACCGTATTTGGCATCAATGCATTGATGGCAGCCTTAATACTATCACATTGGTCAGTCATGATAGCTAATGGATGAACATTGTTTAGAGCCCCAAGCCATGTAGATAGCACCATTTGTAACTTGTTATATCCTCACTCGACATAAGAGCACATCCCAAAAGTATGGACTGCCTATGCTGATTGACACCAACAAATGAAGCAAATGGCATATTGTATCGATTCACAAGGTATGTGGTATCAAGGCATATTACATCATGGAACTCCTCATATGCAACCTAAGAGTGTGAATGAACCCATACGACATTACGAAGTCGACCAAAACTATCCACATCTACGGAGTAGTAAAATTCCCTATCTTTTTGCTGCATGTCACTGAAGAACTTGAGTAATGATTGTGCATCCCCTTCTTGCAACTGAAGCTTTCTACTCTTCAAAATATAATTTCTACAGTCCTTTGGTGTACAAACAAGATTTTCGGGGCCACCAGCAAGTACTTCAGCGACTCTTATATTTTTTGAGGGTCTTAAGCCAGCAATATCTTTGGCTGCAAGAGTTCTCTTAAGGGACTTACTAAGCGATCTGTGTCCAGCCATCAATCGCGATAGTGCTGGCTCCAATTGATGATTATGTTTTTTAACCACCTTTGAAACATGCCATGAACCATTCTCCTCCAAAATTCCATTTATTCTAACACGACAGTTCCTCCTCTTGGTAACATGCTTATTCCTTGGTTTCCTAGACCTATCACAACCATATTGCACATACCTAACAATATCACCACCTTTTTTGTTTGATGTTCTTTTGAAAATGCAAAACTCCGATAATCTTGCATGTTCTTTGTAAAAATCAAACATAACATCCTTACTACTGAACTGCATCCCAGTAATTGGACAAATTACGAGATCTTCTTCATTGAAATCATTAGGCATTTCCCTGTCCTCTCCAACTTCTTCCTCTTCCTCAAAATAATGGCCGTTGTCGTCATCATCATCATCATCAGCAGCAGCATCATCATCATCATCAGCAGCAGCAGCAGCACCATCGTCAACATGATTTTCTCCATCATTGAAGTTGTCGTCTGAATCAATGTCGATCGACTCATCTTCATTCATCAAACTGTCATTCGAATTCAACCCCAATGATGTGTGTAATGCGTTCCTTAGTTGCTCCGACCTAGTTTCTAGGCTGTTATTCGGGTTTAATGGCTCCAAACTAGTTTCTCGGTTAGAATTCATGTTTAGGTTAAGTGAAGGGTGGTGAATTATGTGTTTAGTGAAAGATCTCTTTTGATCAAAACTAGTTTCTAGGTTGTTATTCGGGTTACAATATAAATGGAAAAATAATTATGTATACATAATATACTTTTGATCTTCCCATCTGTATAAATCGCATTTTAAAAAAACTACATAATTGTATAAAAAAATACGTAATTATATTTTAAGAAAAACGTAATGAGCGTATATGCCATTACTGCCATCCGTATATACGAAGGCTTTTTATCTTCCCATGCTAAGAGAATGATGATTTATGGGATCAATATTTTGGGATAATCAAAATTTATTAAATAATTTTGGAGGAAAATATTTTGGAGGGAAAAAATGGCCATTAAGCCAAACTCCAAAATAAGGGCTTTACTGGTATTTCACGGGTGTGGTCATAGTTGGGCCACGCTGAGTTTGGCCAAATAGCAGTGTTACCGTTAAACCTAGTACTTTCAAAAAGAATTGGAAAATCTTATAATAACTTAAGGAATCTATGTGTAACCGCGTCGCATGTATGTTTCGCGAGCCTGAAAATTACCTTAAAAGCTTCACGTTGAATTGTCTCTATTTTTGAAAAGGATCAAGAAAATAATTTTGATTTATTAATAAATTTATATTTGATCGCGTTGCATGTATGATTCACGAGCGGTGAAATTCCTTAAATCTATATTTGACTGCGTCGCACGTATGATTCGCGAGCGGAATATTTACTTCTACTACTCTCATGGGAGCGAGTCGATCGCCTCGGCAGGTTAATAGATGCAACTATAGTTCGCGCCGTTTGACCCTCGGTAGTGCACAGTTTACTTTTATGTTGGATCGGGCCGTACGCCTCGGCATTTCCTATATACATACATATATATTATACCCATGGAGTCGTACGTAACATTTGGCCAGAAGCCGGTGTATATGAGAGATTTTTCCCTGAATTTAATCCTGATAATTTCCTTTACGGAAACCACCATAATTATTTTTATGCTTGCCTTAATAGTATCACATCTAACCTTTTCCTGTCCTTACTGGCAGATCCAAAAGCAAAAGAGTTCTTTTTTACTAACTATTTATCTAGCATTTTATTTTATTCAATGTTATTTATTTATTTATTTGAGATAGTAATTATTCTTTTTCTCTTACTTTTTATTTTAGTTTTTGGTGTGCAAATAATTTTAGTTGAACTATCAATCTTTGGTTTCTTCTTAGAACGTAGCAATAAATTATTTTTCATACTGTGGATTATCATTTTGGATGTCCCAATTTGATCCCCTAAATAGTATATATTCTATTACTCAAATTATATGTAATTTCACTTATGTAATATAACTAATTTGATTTCTATTTCATCTTCTTAGGTTCTTAGGATATTTCAGTTATTTTGAATGCGAGAATTTGCTCATCTAGATAGCAAAGTCTCTTCCTCGAATTATATGTACTTTCACTAATGATATAAAATTAATTTGATTTAAATTCATGTTTTCAGGTTTTTTAGGATATTTTAGTCATCTTGAATGAGAGATTTGATCATCCGAATATCATATATTCTCTCACATGAACGAGCTTTAACTTTTTATATGTACTTTCACTTATGTTATATAACAAGGAAGTGAATAAATATTCATCGGTTAAGGAAATTTATATTTTTGTTAATTTTTATTTTGTAACCCAAATACATCATCTAATAATATTTATGTAATGTTTGAAATTTTATATTTATTTACTGATATGGGAACACACGCGCAATGTGCGTGCCCAGAAACTAATTATGTAATAAAAGTGTCTATGTGTATATTGTATTTATTGATGTGATGTAACCATAGATTCTACTGAGTAGATTATCTACCATCCCCTAAGGGAAAAATATTTACATGTGCATATGTTTTCATTCAGAATGAATTTGTCATCTACCAAAAAAGAAAGGTACTCATCGGGAGTTTAAAGCTGACTTTAATGAGCAATACTTCCACCTTAGATTGCTTTCTAAAATGCGTGCTATCTATCTTTTATCTATAAAAGCTCAAACCATTTTACCCCTCAACTTATTCCTCGCCCTTCATTTAATTATACTTTCTGCAAAAATTAAATGAATGATGACATGTTTGACGCGATGTTAATTCATGTAATTAACCCAAAGGAAGTAGCCCAGAGGCAGACTCAATATTTGAAGGTTGCGGATACATTTTTACATTCAACTAAAATCTGCTTCGTATATTGGGTGTCACTACTAATATATCACAATTTTTAAAGACATATACATGTATACACAGAATTTTTGCTGAATACTGCGGATGCCGGTGACCCCTCTAATTACTACATAGGTCCGTCTCTTGGAGGGTCCTTATTCAGCAGTCCTCATTGTTTAGCCAAAAATTAGATTTTAGGTCAAAGTTTGAATTTAGAAGAACTCGGGTTACTAATAATCGGAAAAAAGTATATAAACAAAGAGATTTGTGAATAATATAATCAGAAAGAAAATAAATCAAAGTATATTCCAGTAGTATTTTTTTCGTGTCCTTACACTTGTTTGTGACTTTTCCTTTTATAGCCGTTTTGGGAATACAGACTTTTACCTTTGTCATAATAAGACAATTATGGGTAAT
>NW_017682125.1:5335-10450 GCF_001879085.1 Nicotiana attenuata | reverse complement strand
CATTATAGATTATGGTTGTTGTGTTATTTCTCTTGAACATCTGATATTAAGAGTGATTCTGTCATGTTCTCAAGCACAACTTCTATAATTTTTCTAGGTCCAATAATCAGACTCCTGATTTACTTGGGTGATGTAATTCTTTAGTTTCCTATTCCTTCTGATCAGCCTTTACGTAGGCTTAAGCTATCTTCCGACCTGTGGCTCATGGTATCGGTTATTACCTTAGCCTTTCATGGGCGTTATGGAATATCCATGACACAATCTTCTAACAATTCAATCCTTTGTCTATGCCCTGGGCTCAATTTTTTATTTTAACTTATACCGGAGTCTTCTATGGCTGTATGATTGTTAACAAATATGCTGCCAGGATAATGCTCCAAAATCTTGAGTGTATCCATAACATACTAACTCTGGATCATTGATCGAATAATTCTTTTGTTCCATCTTAGCTTTCCTTCAACGTAAGCTATTACTTTTCCTGGTCTTTCTGCTCCCTTGTTGCGTCCATACTTAGCTTATCTTAGTGCCCAACCTTGCCAGAGTTTTCATACAACTCATATGATCTTTTAATTCTTACTTCTCGTTCATTAGTCACGGTAGGGGCCACTTTCCTTTGGAATGCTTACAATGTTGTTGAGAGATTGTTGTTACACGACCATTTCCTCTTTAGGTCATTGTGCTTGGGTTGAAGCCTTCTTTCTTATCTCCTCAGCTAGTCTTTCGTTGTAGTACTTAGGGAGAACCCTTGACTCTCGTAAAGCTGTGAGCTTATTATGGACCTTTTTGATGTCCTTACTTGCGTATAATCATCTGTAGTTGCTTACTTCCATGCCCTTGTGCTTGTATGGTTGCTTCTGAACTGATATTTTGACTGCCTTCCTAGTTGCACTTTCTTTTATCCCCGTAACACTCATACGGTACCTTTAACTACCCCGACTCTTGTTTGAATATATCTCAAGTATTATAATGATATTCTTCGAGGATGAATTCTCCATGTTGGGTTCTACTATGTTTATCTTACACGATCTGATGACTCGTCTGTAACCTCCTGTTTAGCCATAACTGGGATCTTCCTGACCAATTACTAACTACTCGTTGGCCCATTGTCATATCAATATTCCTCGTAATCTTTCTTAGGTTATTTCCTCTGTCTTAACTTACGTCTCGCACTGGCTCCTTATTTATTAATAACAGCTCGGGCAGGAACCTTTACTTCCTCTCCTTGACGTCGTACTTGCACAATATTCTCGAATCGTAGCGTATCTGTAAGATTTGGATAAGTGCCATCTCATTCCTCTTTCATTTATTGCATTCTTCCTTTACCATTTCATAGTCACTAGAACCACTTAATTATTACTCAATGTCACATCACTCCATATTCCCCCCCTTTAGGGGTGTACTAAGAGTTGAAGCCATGAGGATATACCTATAGATGTTTTACCTCTTCATCTTTGGCGTCGTTTCTCAACATCAATGATCCTTGCTCGCCTTGCGGCAATCCTTCTGTACCAAGGATGACAAATTCCCTTACCCGCGAGGGTGAAACTTAATGTAACTGGTACATACAGTCCCTTAAGCTTAACTTTGCTAACATTGCTTGCTTTAGGGAAGCGTCTTCCTGAATGACCATTCTCTGAATTTCTCATGAATCTTCTTTTGTTGTCCGTCCTATTATTGCCGGGACGCGATCTGAAATTCTCATGATGCTGACTATTATCAAATCACTCAGTCCCTAATTCATATTTAGTTTATCTGATTCACCAGTCCATATTAATTCCTGTTACTCTGGGGCTTAACTTTTCCTCTTGGCAATCGCGCTAAAGTAGCGAACTTATTTCTCGAAATGAGGATATGACTTTATGGCCTATATTCTTTTATTGTCTCAAGGCCTGTCATCTTTTGTCTTTCCCTTCACTTGACTGTAAACTCTGTAATACTGTCATCATTTTTTTTGACCTACCGTTATCATTCGTGTATCATATCTTACTCATAATGCTTCATTAACTCTCTTCTTATCTCCCACTAATTATCTATGTTGCTTTACTCTAAAAACTCGAACAAAATATTTTTGCTTTTGGCTCCCCTTGCTCCATCCCTTGGCTCTTTCAATTGCCTAACATTCTTTCTTTACTGGGGGCGGGAGCCACACTAAGGTAATATTTATTCCTTCAAGGCTTCCAGTGCTCATATCTAGCTTTAATATTTTAGGGTGCACCATCTAGGTGTCTCACGAGGAGATCTACCAGCACATTTGCAATATTTCCTTCGGCAATGTCAACTAACGCAAACCATCCATTCCTCATTTTGGGTTACTCTAACCCCAGCCGAATCCTACTGTCCTGTCCTTCTCTTAAACCTTATATGTTAGCTCTCATAGGGCATGACTGAAATAGGTGTGGCCGATTGTATGTACATCTATTACTGCTGAAGGTAATTCAAAATGCTTATATCTCCCTTCCTGAATGGTAAATATTGATAATCTTTATTAATTGAATACCTTCTACCCTTCTTCACCTTGCTTCTTTTACTTCTTGAAAGCATTGTCTTTCACCACAAAGGTGAATAAATATTCTTGCCTTAAGGTTCCTTATCAAAAGGCTTACACGTTTTAGTACACCCATGATTTGCTAAAGACTTCACCTTTACTTATCATAAGCAAGATGCAAAATCGAGTTCCTCTAAATCAACGATTCCACAGCTATATCTCTTATCGATCGTCTTTCTGAATGTAGGCATCGAATAAAAGTTCGGGACTTGAATCCTTATAAGTGAGCTCTACCGCACGATATAGAGTAAGAAGAAAGACTGACAATCCTAAATGCCCTGTAGCCTCCTGCTTATAAGTGTGGTGCACGACACACCCATAAACAAGACTCTACTAGACACGGCTTGTAGACTCCCTAGGACAGAACTGCTCTAATACCAAGTTTGTCACGACCCAAACCGAAGGGCCGCGACGGGCACCCGGTGCCTTACTCAACCGAGTACCAACGTAACATATCTTTCTTATCATACTATCATGGGTAAATGAGCTAGAAAACCCTTCATGAGATAACAAGAATAAAACATAAGGGAATACTTAACGTATGATGACCCAGAATGATATACAAACTTATACATGTGACATACGGGCCTATAAGGCCGACATGACCATTTGTAAACTCAAAACATAGGCCGACAAGGCCATACAAGTATCCATACACCTGACATCTGTCTACAAGCCTCTAAGAGTACATAAAATCATAAAGGTCGGGACAGGGCCCCGCCATACCAATCAATACATATCCAAAGCATACTGACCAAATAGGCAACTCCGGAGCAAGTGGAGTACACCAATACCTTCGCTGAGCTGATAGCCTACAAGGAGGAATGTCAACCTGTCTATCGGGACCTGCGGGCATGAAACGCAGCGTCCCCAGGCAAAAGGGACGTCAGTACGAATAAAGTACCGAGTATGTAAGGCAGGAAAGCATAAACAAGATCAGTAACGTAAAGAGAGATAGAGGAGATACAACCTGTAACATCTGAGTGCATGTGGGGGCTACTGACATGAAATGCATAACACATATATATACATAAGCTTTTAAAAACATACGCCTCTGTGGGCATCATCATCATCATATCATACCCGGCCTCAAAGAGGACTCGGTAAAAACGTACCCGGCCATCATAAGGCTCGGTAGAATCATACCCGGCCACGTGGAGCTCGGTAAACCCAACTGATCAGTGGTTGCACAATAGGTGCCATACCCGGCCGACTATAGCGCGGCTCGGTAGAGTAAAGTAGATACATATATAATGCATGCTGGACTCATGGAGTCACGTTCTAAACCTTTTGGAGTGACATAAGGTCATTGCATCGACTAACATTATGGACATCATACCATCAATATGAACTTCACTAGGACTCAAGGATCATATATACTTTCTTGGAATAACTTTTTAAGGAAAGAATAACATGGACAACCTTAGTTGCTAGGAGTAGATTCATTATGAAATAGCGTATCGTTTATGTTCGTTTCACTTTAGATCATGCCAAAAGAATGAAAGAAGAGCCTTAAGATACCTTGTATATACTGCCCCAATCTCAAGCTATGAAATTTTCACGACTCCATAGTCTACAATAAGAGAAACGATACTGTAGTTATCATTCAAGCGTCATAACTATTATGTATCGACCACAACCTATTTTACGATGAAACGGACAGCACCTCCCCTATATATATGACTTCACACAATTCCAAACAATCACCAAACAGCCCAAACAACATCAATAATAATCATATTGAGCCTCCCAAAACAGTCCACGCACAACCTAATCACTTCATACATACGACGGCCACCGTAGTCGTGTCAAACGATCCGGAAATGTTACGAAGAACTACCAGCCCACAACCCTACATCTATATGGTGTTTTTCCACATCCTTCCTCCTCCAAAACTCCACAAAACAGTAGTAAAAGATACAACCCAATACCAACACGAAACAGCCCAAAAACAGCGCACAACAAGTCGAATAATTCGAACTCACGGCTTCCAATCACCGTCCCGTGAGTTCTAGCTATTAGGAAATGAATTTATCAACATTCCTTCATATTTAAAAGCTTAAATACAGAAATAAGGAATTTTCTTAACTATTAAATACCTTCCAAAACTCCAACTACAAAGAAAAAGAGAGGCAATATAGCGATACTTACGTCGTGGGGATCGTTCTAGTGTTATTGCTTCGTGATTTTGTGCCTCGGATGATAATCTTGTTGGATAACCTTGTGGACAGCTTAAGGGTGAGGTTAGGGGTCTTATTTGGTCGAGCTCTCTGGAATTATGAAGAAAGAGACGACATAGGAAGATAAATATCCATTTTGGTTGAAAAGTCAAAAGGTGCTACTTGGCACCATCTCATTGGCCCTTTTTCAAATACCTATATCTTTTTATCCGGATATCGTATGAACAAACGGTTAAGAGTGTTGGAAACTAGATTCCAAGACCTTCAATTTGATATATAATATGTCCCAAAAAGACCTCATATAATACACGAAATGTATTGCTCAAAAAGCTTTAGCGACACACCTACTTGCCAACTATACAGTCTGTGCAGTCTTGCAAAACTGCAAAT
>NW_017682125.1:0-3606 GCF_001879085.1 Nicotiana attenuata | reverse complement strand
GAGCTCACTTATAAGAATTCAAGTTCCGAAATTCTATTTATTCGAATAAGACGATACCTACGCCGGAAAGAAGGTTGGAAAGAGAGATAGTTGTGGAAGAGCTGAGTGAGAGGGATTGGATTTTTGTATGATGCTTGCGATAGTAAATGTGTGGTCTTTAGCAGATCATGAGTGTACTGAAAGGTGTAAGCTTCCTGATAAGAAGCCTTAGGGAAAGAATGTCTATCCATCTTTATGGTGAAAGATAATGAGAGATTAAGAAGATAAATACAAGTTTCAACAAGCAGAAGAAGCAAGATTAGAAGGGTACGGGGCGCCCAATTAATGAAGGTCAACAGCGTTTATAATTGAGGCAGAGGAACATAAGATTTTTTAGTTATATTCAATAGTAACAGAGGTATATACAATTGGTCGCACCCATTCTAGATATGCCCTATGGGGATTAACAGAAGTAGTATAAGAAGATATGATGGATGAGTTGTTTGTGTCAGTTGACATTTCCGAAGGATATTGCAAATATGCTAATAAATCTCTTTATGAGACACTCAGATGGTGCACTCTGAAATAGTGCAGCCAGATATGAGTACCACAAAGACATGCACTATAAGCCTTGAAGGAATAAATATTACCTTAGTGTGGCTCGCGTCCCTAGTAAAGCGAGAACGTTAAGCAACTTGAAGAGCCATTGGATGGAGCAAAGGGAAGCTAAAAGCAAAGGAATGTCTTGTTCGAGTTTTCAGAATAAAGTGATAGGCATAAATGTTAGCAGGAAATAAGAAAAGAGTTAATGAAGCATTATGAGTAAGATGTGATACATGGATGATAACCGTAGGCCACAAAAATGATGAAAATATTACAGAGTTTACAGTCAAGTGAAGGGAAAGACAAAAGATGACAGGCCTTGAGACAATGAAAGAATATAGGCCATAAAGTCATATCCTCATTTCGAGAAAAAAGTCTGCAACTCTAGCGCGATTACCAAGAGGAAAAGTTAGACCCCAGAGTAATAATAGAAATTAGTGTGGATTGGTGAATAAGATAAACTAAACATGAATTAGGAACTGAATGATTTGATAATGGTTGGCATCACGAAAATTTCAGATTGCATTCCGGCAATAATAGAATGGACGATGGAAGAATAACCTTTAAAGGTCATAGGAAGACGCTTCCCTAAAGCAAGCAATGCGAGCAAAGTTAAGATTAAGCGACTGTATATGCCAGTTACACTAAATGTCACCATCGTGAGTGAGGAAATTTTGTAATCCTTGAAACAGAAGGATTACCGCAAGGAGAATAAGGGTCATTGACGATGTGAAAGGACGCCAAAGATGAAGAGGAAAACATATATAGGCAGGTCGTCATAGCTCCAAGTCTTAGTACTCCCCAAAAGGGGGGAATATGGAGTAATAAATGAAGAATGCGGTAAACACGAAAAAAAAAGGAATAAGATTACACTTATTTAGCTCCTACGTATATGCTACAATTTCAGAACATTATGCAAATATGACATCGATGAAAGGAAGTAAGGATCCCTGCCCGAGATGTTATTGATAGAAAAGGAGTCAGTGCGAGAGAATAGGTTAAGACAAAGGATATATCCCAAGAGAGATTATGCGGAATATATATATGAGAATAGACCAACGTGTAATTAGTAGTTGATTCAGGAAGAGCCCGGTTATGGCTAGACAAGAGGTCACAGATAAATCAACAGATCATGCAAGATAAATCTATTGAACCACAGCATAGTGAATTCAGTCTCGCAGATACGAGATCACAATCATTTGAAAAAAAAAATCAGATAGGAGTTGAGGCAGTTAAAGGTATCGTTTTTAAGGTTTATGAAAATAAGAGAGAGTGCCACTAAGGAGACAATAAAAAAAATTGAGCTTAGAAGTAACCCTACGAGCACAAAGGCACGAATTTATGTAACAAAGGATTATTATAGGCGAGTAAGAACAACGAAAATTTCCTTCGGGTGTACGATATATCAAGCTCGCAACTTTACAAGAGCTAGAAGGTCTCCCTAAGTACTACAATGAAAGACTAGCTGAGGAAATAAGAAAGAAGGTTTCCACCTAAGCATAGTGAGCTAAAGAGTAAATAATCTTGTAACAACAGTCTCACTACAATATTGTATACACTCCATAATAAAGTGACACCTATCATGGCTAATGAATGGAAAAAAAAAGGCCATCAAAGGTGATGTTTGAGATCATATGAGGTACAAGAAATTATAGTATTCGTGGGCAAAAAGACAGGCCAAGTATTCATGCAACAAGTGATAGAATGACCAGCAAAAGTAATTGCTTATATTTAAGGACAACTGAGAAGGCACGAAAGGAAATTTATGGTGCTAGCAAGTTTAAGGAAGGTTGCGAGTAGTATAAATAGATCGGTGTAGGTCCTAAAGTAATGTATTGTAGAGCAACAAGGTTTTAGGTAGATAGGAGTAAGGATGTGAAAAGGTGAGTGAGAAGGTGACGAGAATATGTATGTCCTTGGGATTAAACCCATCAAAACAAGGGAGCTGATGATTTCCATATGTAATAAAGAGCTCGGTACAGCCTGAATGAACACAAAGGAGTCTAAGACTAGGTGCAGTTAAAAGAGATGGAATGCTGCCCTGGCAGTAGAATAAGGGTGTAATTGTGATTGATAAGAGGATGACGCTTAGGCCTTTGATTGAGTAATGATTTAACGAGAAAGGGATTTTATTAATTGCACGGGATTAGAATACCCCCATAAGATGAATCGCATTGGGATGCAATGAAATATGGTTATTGAAGTATAGTATTATCCCTAGGTGGATCAGGAAAATCACTTCAGATGTTCCTCGATAAGATGTGAGCCCTAGTGATAGTGTATTACGTAAGAGGTTACAAGTTATCAGTGATAGATTATATTTCAACATTAAGGTGAATAAACAATAGATGGGTACAAGTTCCAAAGTACAAGATGAGAATTGTTTGTTATTCTTAAGATGAATAATAATGAAGAAGCACTAAAGGACTTAGATTTATACACATAGGATAAACAGCGAAAGAGTAACCTGGAGTTGGGTAGCAAACCTCGGTAATAATAAACCGAAGTAAGTTTTATGGTATAGTATAACCTACCTAGATGTAGTAAATCCATAAGGATAGATATACAAGGCTATGAAACAAGAGATAGCAATAGTCTTAAGTTCGATAAAGTACCAAGCGAAAGACATCAGTACACCTATAGATGCCTAGAGGGACAGCTTGTCATAATTCTGTATATGTTCATAAAGTGAGGCTTAGAGATTGGCTAAAAGATGGAGGAAAAAAGGAAGACGAGTCGCTAGGCACTCATACAATAACACAGTCGTACATACTGCATGCCATAAGGTAGCAAATGTTACGATGTTGGAAAAATTCCGACCACAGGTCGTGGTATGAGAAAGAAGCCTAAAGGTGGGAATACCCTGGCCTTTGGATTTATTTACAGAACAGTTTCTTAGATGTCAAGGTGAGTATTAAGGTATTCTTAAGAGCTATAGTTTATGAAACTGATAAGCGTATTAATTAACATTCGAGGACGAATGTTCCAAAAGGGGGGAATGATGTTACACCCCGTATTTTCGTA
>NW_017682124.1:3524-10451 GCF_001879085.1 Nicotiana attenuata | reverse complement strand
ACTCTTTCCACAATTTCACCAAGTCTCGGACAAACCACAACTCCTGAAGACCCAGCATCTGAAATCTAACAATTGGCATCCTGTGCCCCATCAATCTCATGGTCATGCTGACAACTAACTGGCTAACTAGGGCCACTCTCCCAAATAAAGTGGATAACGAGGGCGTACCTCCACCCTTAGCAAAAATCAGGAGAAATTTACCTCTAATAGGAGTGTTCGGCTACATGTATGCTTGTGCAAGTGTTTTAACAAGAATTCTACCAATTAGAAAACATAAAATGGGGAACGGACCGCACGTACGAATGTTTCCTCACAACTTCCAAGCAGCAACGCTCATACAGGTAAGCAACCCACAATCACAGTATAAAACAAATAGGAAATGCCTCCACAGGCCGTCACAATTCTTTACAATCAACCCCTGACATAGCCCACCTTATTACGCCACGTGTGCTATTAATAACATAATAAGCACCGCCTTATTTCGCCACACGTGCATCACAATGTTCCCACCTTATTTCGCCACATGCGCAACCCACATATAAGCACATAACATATCCCGCCTTATTACGCCATGCAACACATCAATAGCAATAATAGCACGGCAAAGACCTCGTGCAACCCTTCAACTACAACTGCACGGCAGAGACCTCGTGCATCACAGTACCAACAGTCGCACGGCAGAAACCTCGTGCATCACAATATCAACAACCGCACGGCAGAAACCTCGTGCATCATAATATCAACAATCGCACGACAGAAACCTCGTGCATCACGATATCAATGCAACACAACAAATGACAATATATGGAGGAACAAAGCAAGAGGATCAACTCAAGAAATTCCGTTCACCAAAAGATGGTACAACTAACTCACAAGGAATAACCGTGATAGAGAAATACTACACGCAATAAGAACAACTCAACAAGGGAGAAATAATATGAAACAACGATTCCATAACACCAAGTTCAACAACAAGGAAGTTAACATGAATCAAATAATTACAATTAAGGAAATTTCAACTAAACATGGGATACCTAACTTCTTTCTAATTAAGACCAATTAATCACGCGAGAGGTAGAATAATGCTTTCTAGATAAAGACAAGCAGTTAGGAATGCTAATGTGACTACAGAAGGGTTAATGTCTACAGTTAAACAAGTGAAAGTTAATTAGGCAACAAGAATAACCAAAAATGGCATATAAATTCCAAGTATGTCATGTAGAGGTGAAACTAATAACAGGAAACTCAATCATATCAAGAACAACTTCATATTCGGTGATTACAAGGATCTAAGAGCCTAAAAGAGGCAATTTTCCACAAATAAATCCGAGCACGCACTCATCACCTCGCGTAAAAGGAATACAATCAACAAGGAAGACTCAAATCCTAAGGGGAAGTCCCCCACACAAGGTTAGGCAAGATACTTACCTCGAACCGGCTAAAATAAACTAGCAACCACGTTCTTGCCACGAGTACTCGACTCCAAATGGCCCAAATCTATTCAATTAAATCACACATTGTAATTAACATCTCAAGCAATGGATTTTACTATTTAATTCAAAGCTAAAGCGCGAAATTAGGCAAAATGACCAAAATGCCCCTCAGGCCAACATCTCGGAACCGGATGAATTTAACATTTTCAGAACCCTCATACTCTCACGAGTCTAACCATATAAAAATCTCCCAAATCGGAGGTCAAACACCCCCTCAAAACTCAATAATTCGGTCTATGAAGTTCTACCCATTTTTCATTAAAAATCTGAAATTAAAGGATGAAATTAAGAGGAGATTCATGGAAATTGGTCTAAATCGAGTGAGAAGTAGTTACCCAAGTTTCCCAGGTGAAAATCCCTTCAAAAATTGCCAAGGACCGAGCTCTAGAAGTCAAAATGTGATAAAATGATGAAACCCTCGAATTTGGGATTAAATTGTGTCTGCCCAGTTAATTGTTCATCGCGATCGCGGATCAACGGTCGCGATCGCGTAGAGGAAAAATGGGTTGGCCCAGAAATGTGCATCGCGAACGCGATGAAGGGAACGCGAACGCGGAGAAGGGACCAGCAGAGCTTTGCGATCGCGGAAGCACGAGTGCGAACGCGTTGAAGGAAAATATGAGGTTCCAGAAATTGCTCTATGCGAACGCGGGGTTGCCTATGCGAACGCGAAGTAGAAGTGCACTTGGAATCGCGAACGCGGGATGTGTTATGCGAACGCGAAGAAGGAAATTCCCGGTGGCCAAGATAAGCCTTCGCGATCGCGAAGGCCTGATCGCGAACGCATAGAAGGAGTACCAGAAGCAGCAACAGCAGTGCAAAAGTGGAAGAAAAAGACCCGTAGCCCATCCGAAACACAACCGAGGCTCCCGAGACCCCGTCAAATCACACACACGAGTCATATAACCTAACACGGACTCGCTCGAAGTATCAAATCACATAAAACAACATTGAAACGACGGATCAAACCAAAAATCAAGCTTATGAACTTCCAAATCCTCAATATACGCTTTCGATCAAAAACCTAACCAAACCACGTCCGAATGACCTAAAATTTTGCACACACATCCCAAATGACATTACGGAGCTATTGCAACTTCCGGAATTCCATTCCGACCCTCGGATCAGAATCCCACTATCGGACCGGAACTTCAAAAATTCAAACTTCGGCATTTCTAGCCTAAACTAGCTACAGACCTCCAAAACACATTCTGAATACGCTCCCAACCCCGAAATCACCTAATGGAGCTAACGGAAACATCGGATTTCCATTCTGAGATCGTCTTCACACTGTTCCGACTACGGACCACTTTTCAACACTTAAGCTCTCATTTAGGGACCAAGTGTCCCAAAACTCTTCTAAAACCCAACACCGAACGACCCGGCAAACCAAAATAGCAGAAATGAGCTTAGGGGAAGCAGAAAATAGGGGATCGGGGCGTGAATTCTAAAAACGACCGGTCGGGTCGTCACATTAATACATACTACATACATACATATATATAATATAATACAAACATGCAATTATTATTATTATTATTATTATTATTATTATTTACTTTTTGTTATATAAGAAAAAAACTAATTTTATTATATATATTTACTAAAAAGGAAATATTATATGTTACTACTAATAATTTAAAGATTAAAGAGAGGGGAAGGAAATAGTTCTGAGTTTAATGTCGCCAGATCGACTTATTTTATAAATTAGGCAAAAAGGATTGTTGAAGCCTGTTTGTCGAAGAATTTGTTGATATAAGGCTTCAAACGATGACCGTTTACTTTGAATCTGTCTCCCCCATCTGTATGTTGTACTTCAATGGCACCATAGGGGGTCACTCCTGTTACTGTATATGGTCCTGTCCAGCGTGACTTAAACTTTCCTGGGAATAATCTCAATCGGCTATTGTACAACAGAACTTGATCTCCAAGTTTAAAATCTTTATGGCGGATGAGCTTGTCATGCCATTTTTTTGTCTTTTCCTTGTACAATTTAGCATTTTCGTATGCTGTAAGTCTGAACTCTTCCAACTCATCAAGCTGCAATAGACGATTTTTACCTGCATCTGGCAAGTTTAGATTCAACAATTTTATAGCCCAGTATGCTTTATGTTCTAATTCCACAGGTAGATGACAAGTTTTTCCAAAAACTAGTCTATAAGGAGATGTGCCTATGAGAGTTTTATAAGCAGTTCTGTATGCCCATAAAGCATCATCCAATTTTAAAGACCAATCTTTTCGAGAAGAACCAACAGTTTTTTCTAAAATTCTTTTTAATTCTCTGTTGGAAACTTCTACTTGCCCGCTTGTTTGAGCATGATATGGGGTTCCTGTTTTATGAGTTACTCCATATTTTAGAAACAAACTAGCAAATTGTCTATTTATAAAATGAGTTCCTTGATCACTTATTATAACTCATGGAGTTCCAAATCTAGAAAAAATATTTTTCTTAAGAAAAGCACAAACAATATGAGCATCATTTTTTCTAGTAGCAATTGCTTCTACCCATTTTGAAACATAGTCAACAGCTACCAAAATATATTCATAGCCATTTGAAGGAGGAAAAGGACCCATAAAATCAATGTCCCAAACATCAAAGATTTCACACACGAAAATAGAGTTAAGAGGCATTTCGTCCCTTTTTGAAATGTTACCGATTCTTTGGCATTTATCTCAAGTGGCGACATAATTCCTTGCATCTTTGAATAGAGTAGGCCAGAAAAAGCAAACTTCAAGTACTTTAGCTGCTGTCCTTCTTCCTCCATAGTGTCCTCCTGCAGCCCCATCATGGCAGTGACTTAAGATGTTGTTCATTTCTGTCTCTGGTACACATCTCCTAATTATGTTATCTGCACAAAATTTAAACAAGTAAGGATCTCCCCAATAATAATGTCTTGCTTCTTTTTTATGTTTTTTCTTTTGTTCATAAGAAAAAACTTTTGGAATCCATCCTCCAGCCAAGTAGTTGGCAATATCAGCCAACCAAGGTGGTCGATTTATAACTGTTGTGATTGAAAATATATGTTCATCAGGAAATTCCTCTTTGATATCTTTTATCTCAGTAGGAGGATTTTCCAAACGAGACAAATGATTAGCTACCTGATTCTCTGAACCTTTTCGATCTTTTATTTTAAGATCGAATTCTTGCAAAAGGAGTATCCATCTTAGCAATCTGGGTCTAGCATCTTTCTTTGCTAAGAGGTATTTTAAAGCTGCATGATCAGTATAAATTGTAACCTTTGTTCCTATCCAATAGGAACGAAATTTGTCCAACGCAAATACTACTGCTAGTAGTTCCTTCTCAGTTGTAGCATAATTCTTTTGAGCTTCATTGAGGGTTCTACTGGCGTAGTAAATAGGCCTGAAAATCTTGTCTCTTTTTTGTCCCAATATCGCTCCTACTGCTGTATCACTTGCATCACACATTATTTCAAAGGGCTGGCTCCAGTCAGGAGAAACAATAATTGGAGCATTATTCAATTGTTTCTTGAGAATCTCAAATGCGTTCCTGCAATTATCTGAAAATTTAAACTTCACATCTTTCATCAGTAGGTTAGTCAGAGGTTTTGAGATTTTTGAAAAATCTTTTATAAACCTTCTATAAAAACCTGCATGCCCTAAGAAACTTCTAATTCCTTTAACAGTGGTAGGAGGGGGTAATCCTGCTATAAGATCAATTTTAGCCTTATCAATTTCTATCCCTTTGGCTGAAATTTTATGTCCTAAAACAATTCCCTCTGTTACCATGAAATGACATTTTTCCCAATTAAGAACTAGATTTGTTTCTTCACATCTTTTAAGCACCAGAGTTAAATGATAGAGACAATCTTCAAATGTCTTACCAAAAAGTGTGAAATCATCCATAAATATTTCAAGAAACTTTTCAGTCATATCTGAGAAAATTGCCGACATGCAACGCTGAAATGTAGCAGGAGCATTGCATAGTCCAAATGGCATTCTTCGGTTAGCATACGTACCTTGGGGGCATGTGAATGTGATTTTCTCTTGATCTTCTTGAGCAATTGGTATCTTATTATAACCAGAATACCCGTCAAGAAAACAGTAAAAACCATGGCCTGCAACTCTTTCAAGCATTTGATCAATAAAGGGCAAAGGAAAATGATCTTTCCTTGTGGCATCATTAAGTCGTCTGTAATCAATACAGACTCTCCATCCTGTGACTGTTCTAGTAGGTATGAGTTCATTATTTTCATTTTTTATTACTGTCATACCTGCTTTCTTTGGTACTACTTGTACAGGACTTACCCAAGGACTGTCAGATATTGGATAAATGATACTTGCTGCTAGAAGTTTCACCACTTCTTTCTTGACGACTTCCTGCATTGCTGGGTTTAGTCTCCTTTGGGGTTGGACTATTGGCTTATAATCATTCTCCATAAGAATCCTGTGCATACAAATAGCTGGACTGATTCCTTTAATGTCAGCTATAGTCCACCCTAAGGCTCTTTTGTGTTTTCTCAGGACTCTAATCAATTTGCTTTCCTGTTTTATAGTCAAAGAAGATGAAATGATTGCTGGAAATAATTCAGGTTCAAGAAACACATATTTTAAATGAGAAGGAAGTTCTTTGAGTTCAATTTTTAATTGTACTCCTTCTTGTGAGACTTCCTTATTTCCTGACTCTTTTTCTAGTATTTCAGCTTGTTCTCTAATTACGGGGTTATCATCACTTATGGTACCTGACCTAGCCAAACATCTCTCCAACGAATCAGTAATTAACTGATTATCTTTGTATTCATCTACAAGGTCATCTAGTAAGTGAATTTGAAAACAAGATGATGATGACTCATCCCCAGGAAATTTCATCATTTTCTGCATGTCAAAATCACTCTTTCCTCATCAACTCGCAAAATTAATTGTCCTTGATGGACGTCAATTATTGCTCTTCCTGTTGCAAGAAATGGTCTGCCTAAAATCAATGGTACCTCAGTATTTTCTTCCATTTCAAGTACTATAAAATCTACAGGGAATATAAATTTATCAACTCTAACAAGGATATTTTCAATAATTCCTTTTGGTCTCTTTGTACTTTGATCAGCTAATTGAAAAGACATTAGATTTATTGAAGCACCTAAATCACATAACGCCTTTTCAAAGTGAGTACCTCCCACGGTACAAGGAATTGTAAAACTTCCCGGATCACCAAGTTTCTGAGGGAGCTTATTTTGAAGTATAGCACTACATTTTTCTGTAAGCTTAACCACTGAAACTTCTTCCAATTTTCGTTTACTTGACAAAATTTCTTTGGGAAATTTAGTCATATGAAGGCATTTGTGTCAAAGCATCTGTGAAAGGTATGTTAATGTAAAGTTGCTTCAAATATCTAGAAACTTTGAAAACTGTTTGTCAAGCTTTTCTCTTTTCATCTTTTGGGGAAAGGGTAGAGGTACAGAGTGAGGATTTGTTATCAATT
>NW_017682124.1:0-1387 GCF_001879085.1 Nicotiana attenuata | reverse complement strand
TTATTACACCATTCGCCTCTTTCGATTACAAATAAGTGTAAAATTAATTATAACATAAAAGAGATAGATGTTACTGAATAAATATTAACATTTATCAATACTACATTTAACTATATTATTTCTTCCGCCTCTCTCGATTACATAATTAATAAACAGTTAATATGTAGTGTAAGATAGATAGATTTTAATAAATTAAATAACGTCTAACTGTAAAAGCAGATAAAAGTTAAATAAATTCTAGCTCAAGCATGTGAATTTGAGGAATAATATCTACTATTATATAGAAATATTAAGATCCGTCTTTCTCCCAACACAAGAAAAGTTACTCCATACTGGAACTAGTACTAACAATGGAAATATTCTTGTCCATTAAATAAGAAAATAGAAAGAAATATTCAAGAAGAATAATTCCCCCTATTTAATTAAAAGCAGGAACCAGAGTAATTTCCTACACTGGAATTTATTTAGAAACAACAACTAAACCACTATTGTGATTTAAAAGAAAAGATAACTCGATACTAGTAAAAGAAATAAAACAGAGAAGCTTATTAAGAATTTGGATTCAGACTTCTAGCTCTAAGCTTTCTCTCTACTGTGATGCCTTTCTCTGATCGGGCAACATCTTCTTAGACGTCCGTATCTATCCTCGGGAGGCTACAGAACCTTTAGGAAACACTTCACTTTCTTGAAATTCAAATCGTGCGGCTTGTTATTATGAAAAACTAAATTTTCGTATTCTATTCTCTCGCAGATGGCGAGAACCCGCGCTAACGGACGTGGCGGACGACCACCAGTGCCACCTAGAGGCCGTGGTCGCGGTAGAGGTAGGGCAGCAGGGATAGCACCTGCTGACCCACCAGTTGACCAGGCTCAGGGTCAGATTCCAGCACCAGTTGACCAGGCTCAGGGTCAAATTCCAGCTGTAGATGCTCCAGCAGCACCTGTTCAGGCACTGGCAGTGCCCATCGTGATTCCTGGTCTCCAGGAGCCTTTGGCTCAGATCTTGTCCGTCTGCACTGGCCTGGCTCAAGCAGTTTCAGCTACTACAACGGCGGCTACTTTTCAGACCGGGGGTGGTCATCAGACCCCCGATGCTCGCACACCCGAGCAGGTTGTTCAGGGCTTACAGACACCTGGGGTAGCTCCAGCTCAGCCAGTTTAGCCAGCGGCACCAGTTGCAGCAGTTGTTGCAGTTACGCCAGTCGCACCAGCTAGAGCTCATGTGGTTCCAGCTATGTCGGATGACGAGCAGCGTCGGCTGGAGAGGTTCGGTAGGCTTCAGCCTCCGACTTTCAGTGGTGTTGAGGGCGAGGATGCCCAGGGTTTTCTGGATAAGTGCCAGCGTATGCTTCGTACTGCGGGTATTCTGGAGTCTAGTGGAGTGGCT
>NW_017682123.1:0-10452 GCF_001879085.1 Nicotiana attenuata | reverse complement strand
AGATTCTCGATCGTGTGGGAGAGGTGGGTTACAGACTTGCCTTGCCGCCCAGCTTGTCAGGCGTGCATCCAGTGTTTCATGTGTCCATGCTTCGGAGGTATCACGGCGATCCAGCCCACGTGTTAGATTTCAGCACTGTCCAGTTGGACAAGGATCTGTCCTACGAGGAGGAGCCGGTAGCTATTCTAGACCGGCAGGTTCGACAGTTGAGATCGAAGAGTTTTCCTTCACTGCGTGTCCAGCGGAGAGGTCAGCCTCCTGAGGCATCGACCTGGGAGTCCGAGTCTGATATGCGGAGCCGTTATCCTCATCTATTTCCCGACTCAGGTACTTCTTTCTTTTGTCCGTTCGAGGACGAACGGTTGTTTTAGAGGTGGAGAATGTGACGACCCAAAGGGGTCATCACCGGATTTCTCTCTTTTTCCGTGCTTCCGAGGCCTTCAAAACCTCACCTTTAGTTGCCTCGATTTGCGTGCGCAGTCCGGGCGCGTAGCCGGAAAGATTATAGGTTAAATTCTGTGAAAAATTTCAAAATGTGGCTTTAAAATGATTAAAGTTGACTTCGGTCAACATTTTTGGTAAACGGACCCGGACCCGTGATTTGACGGTCCCGGAGGGTCCGTAGAAAAATATGGGACTCGGGCATATACCGGAGTCGAATTCCGAGGTCTAGAGCCCGGGAAAAGAATTTTTCTGTTTAATTGTTTTTCTGAAATTATTAAGGAAAATGGAAATGAAAATTGATTAAAAGACTATGGTATCGGGCTCGTATTTTGGTTTCGACACCCGGTACAGGTCTTAAATATGTGTTAAGCGCTTTCTGTGAAGTTTGGTCGGAATCGGACGTCATTTGACGTATTTCGGACCTAATTATCTAAAGTTGGAAATTTATGAAGTTAGAAATGAAAATGATGATTTTGAGGCTTGATTCATTGATTTTGATGTTGTTTTTGGCGATTTGATCGCTCGAGTAAGCTCGTAGGATGTTATTGAGTTAGTGTGTGTGATCAGTTAGGAGCCCCGAGGGCTCGGGAGTGAATCGGAGGTGGTTCGGGGTATTTTTACACTTAGGAATTGTAGCAGATTTCTCTGCAATTTTTGCCCAGCCGTTGCCTTCTTCGCCATCGCGGACTCGACCCCGCGTTCACATAGCTTTGGACTCTCCCATCTTCGCGTTCGCGGAAATGCCCCTGCGTTCGTGTACTTACAGCCCTTCCTCAACCGCGTTCGCGTCCCTTTTTTACGCGTTCGCTTAAGGCAATCCCAGGGCCCCCACCAGCTTCCTCTTCGCGTTCGCATCACACCCATCGCGAACGCGATGTCCCTAGTTTCTCTTCACCGCGAACACGTCCTCTTAGTCGCGATCGCGTAGGGTAAAAACGCCCAGTTATATTTTTAATTTCCAGAATCAGAACACACGGGATTTCTTCACTTTTCTCACGAGCTCTCTTCTCCCCCAAGCTTTAGGAAGCCATTAAAGCCCCCACTCTTCAAGACCACTTGGGTAAGTAATTCCCCGCTCATTTCTTTCACTTTTCCTTCATTAATTAGCAAGTTTCTAAGCCTAAATCATGAAATCAAAGTAGAAATTAAGGGTTTTGGGTAGAGTTAGGGTTTTGGAAATTTTGGGTGATTCAACCTCAATTTGGGGTCGAATCTTAAAACAAATTATATATTTGAGCTCGTGGGGTTATGGGTGACTAGGTTTTGGTCCGAGCCTCGTGTTTGGACCATGTGGGCCCGGTGTCTAACTTTGGTATTTTTTGAAGAATGTTAGGAAATTCATATCTAGGCTATGGGATGTTTCCATTGAGTCTTTATTGATATTATTGAATTAATTATGCCTAGATATCATTGTTTCGGAGTCGGATTGTAGAGGAAAGGCAGTATTTGAGGATTGATTGCTATTCTTTGGACCGAGGTAAGTGTTTGATCTAACTTTGGCTTGAGGGAATAGGATTATAGTGTCATTAATTGCTAAATGCTAAATGATCGAGTACGGTGTATAGGCATGGTGACGAGTATCTATACACCGGTGTCAAGCATGACCGTGGGTCCTTGTTTGCACGTATTTCTGATATTTTTGAGACTTTTCTATGCTAATTGATGAATTCTACATAATGTGAAGAGTTTGAGGATTGGTTATGAGTTTGTATATTCTTTGGAGCGTTGGCTCGAACAATAAAATACTGTTGAGTAATAAATGAAAGTGGAAAGAGACATTGATTATCTCCCTTGCCGGGATGTGAAAGTTGTTGTTGTTACTCCCTTGCCGGGATTTAGCTGTTTAATTGTGTTTTCCCTTGCCGGGACATTTCTTATTATTTGCTTATTCCCTCGCCCGTTTGGTTGTGATTGTTGGTTGGGTGAGGAAGTGTGATAATGCACAAAGGGTCATTCCGTGCTACGTTTGATTATATTTGCACGAAGGGTCATTCCGTGCCATATTTTGATTATATTTGCACGAAGGGTCATTCCGTGCCATGTTTTGATTATTTATGCACGAAGGGACATTCCGTGCTCTGATTTGACTATAATTGCACGAAGGATCATTCCGTGCCATGAAATGAGAGTTATGTGAGGAAAAGAACGAAGGGTGATGCCGTGCATTCTATTTGATTGTTTTTGGTGAGAATGAGAGTAAAAGCTCGAAGGTTGATGCCGTGCAACTGTCGATTCTCCTGTTTTTGTTAATTTTTGTTATTGCCCTATTTCTTACTTTAGTTGATGACTTTATATCCGGTTTGTACCATCGCATGCTTCCCTCCCTAGTTAACTGTTTAATTTCGGTATTTTTTCCTTTATGGCATATATATATATTGAACTGCACAGGTTGACTTGGTAGTCCTGTCTAGCCTCGTCACTACTTCGCCGGGGTTAGGCCAGGCACTTGCCAGCACATGGGGTCGGTTGTGCTGATGCTACACTTCTGTGCTTTTTGCACAGATTACGGTACCAGAGCAGCTCTTGGACCACAGCAGTAGTTGATCGGGAGCCCTCTTCAATCCAGGGACTTACGAGGTAGCCTAGCTGGCGTTCGCAGGACGAAGTCCCTTTCCATATTTTCTGTTTGTTTTCATTGTACCGAGACAGACATTATGTATTTTTTTTCTATTCAGACTTTTTTGTAGCACTCTTTAGTGGTTCGTGAGACAGCGACTCCAGTCTTGGATAGAGAAATGTTAAACTTCCGCATTTTGGGTTTTCAGTTATTTATGTTTTAAAAGACTTCCGCATTTATTTAAAGACTCGTTATTTTATTATTGTGTGTTGTTATCCGAAGATGTTTAAATGTTTGGCTTGCCTAGCTCCAACAGTAGGCGCTATCACGACTCCCGATGGTGGGAAATCCGGGTCGTCAGAAGTTGGTATCAGAGCTCTAGGTTACATAGGTCTCGCTACTCACGGACAAACTTGGTAGAGTCTGAGGGATCGGTACGGAGATGTCTGTATTTATCCCCAGAGGCTACGGAGTTAGGAAAAATTTCACTTTTGTTCTTTCTTGTCGTGCGATTTTGTTTCTCAAATACTGATTGTCCTTCTACTCTGTTCTTTCGCAGATGGCGAGAACACATGCTTCCTCTTGTACCGCGCAGCAGCCCAAGTCCCCAGCAGCAGCTCCTACGAGGGGCAAAGGCCGAGGCCGTGCCAGAGGCCGAGGCCGGGGCAGAGCTCAGCCCCGAGCAGCAGTCCCAGAGGTGGAGCCTCATGTTGATTATGATGAAGAGGCTCCAGCCCCAGCAGCTCCGGTGGGCCCAGCTCAGGTCCCTGAGGGGTTCATAGCCACCCCAGTTCTTCAGGACGCTCTGGTCAGATTGGTAGGCTTTGTGGAGAGCGTCACTAGAGCGAGTTTGCTTCCAGTAGCACTAGCCACTTCTCAGGCTGGAGGAGGAGTTCAGACTCCTGCTACGCGTACTCCAGAGCAGGTAGCTCCCCAGGCACAGGTTCCAGTGGTTCAGCCAGCTGTGGCAGTTCAGCCGGGTATTGTGACTCAGACCGGCGAAGAGCGGCTATGTCCTCAGATGCTTTGTGGAGGCTTGATAGGTTCTCCAAGCTCTTCACCGCCACATTCAGCGGTGCTTCATCAGAGGATCCCCAGGATTTCTTATTCAGCTGCCATGAGATCCTTAGGACCATGGGTATTGTGGAGACCAATGGGGTCGATTTTGCCACCTTCCGGCTTGCAGGATCCGCCAAGACTTGGTGGAGGGACTATTGCCTATCTAGACCAGCAGGGTCTCCAGCATTGACATGGGATCAGTTCGCGGAGTTATTTTTGGAGAAGTTTCTACCAGTTACTCAGCGGGAGGCACTACGCAGGCAGTTCGAGCGCCTCCAGCAGGGCTCCATGACAGTTACACAGTATGAGACTCGGTTCATTGATTTGGCACGCCATGCTATTGTTATACTCCCCAAAGAGCGAGAGAGGGTACAGAGGTTTATTAATGGATTGATTCAGCCGATCCGTCTCCAGATGGCTATGGGAGCTGGTAGTGAGATTTCTTTTCAGGAGGAGGCCAATGCAGCCCGTAGAGTGGAGATGGCTCTTGCACAATGAGGTAGTCAGGTGTCAGATAAGAGGCCTCGTCATTCTGGTAGGTTCAGTGGTACCTCGTCTGGAGGTAGGGATTCTTATGGTAGAGGCCATTCACCGAGACCCTTTCAGTCAGCACTCCAGGTTTCTCATGGTACTCCAGGCAGTGGTGGTTCTCAGTAGCATTATTCTGATCAGCAGCCCATCAGTGCACCTCCACTTCAGAGCTTCCGGGGAGGACATTCCGGTCGACTGGGCCAGCAGTCTCAGCAGCCGAGGGCTTCTTATGGTTGTGGTGACCCCGGTCACATTGTCAGATTTTGCCCTCGAGCCTCGGGTAGTTCTCAGCAGCAGGGTTCTCGCCCCCTGATTCAGGCACCAGGTGATCCATAGCTTGCCCAGCCAGCTAGAGGCGGGGGTAGAGATCATAGAGGTGGAGGTAGAGACCGTAGAGGTGGAGCTCGGATCGGCAGAGGTAGGGGTCAGCCAGTAGCCGATCGTCCCAGAGACATGGCTCAGGGAGGTGGGGCCCAGCCCCGGTGTTATGCTTTGCCATCCAGGCCAGAGGCTGAGTCGTCAGATGCTGTTATTACAGGTACTATTCTGGTCTGTGATAGGGATGCTTCAGTGCTATTTGACCCTGGGTCTACGTATTCATATGTGTCATCCTATTTTGCACCCTACCTGGCTATGCCTAGTGATGCTTTGAGTATTCCTGTTTATGTATCAACACCGGTGGGTGATTCTATAGTGGTCGACCGAGTTCATCGCTCTTGTGTGGTAGTGTTTGAGGGTCTTGAGACCCGTGTTGATTTATTGCTCTTAGACATGGTGGATTTCGATGTTATATTAGGGATGGATTGGTTGTCCCCGTATCATGCTATCTTGGATTGTCACGCCAAGACCGTGACCTTGGCTTTGCCAGATTTACCCCGATTGGAGTGGAGAGGGACCCCAGGTCATGCCACCCGCAGTGTTATCTCATATGTGAAGGCTCGACGCATGGTCGAGAAGGGGTGTTTAGCTTATCTGGCGTATGTTCGTGATTCCAGCACAGAGGTCCCTTCTATTGATTCTGTTCCTATTGTTCGGGAGTTCCCCGAGGTTTTCCTTTCAGACCTGCCGGGTATGCCGCCCGACAGGGATATTGATTTCTGTATTGATCTGGCCCCAGGCACGCAGCCCATTTCTATTCCGCCGTATCGCATGGCCCCGCCAGAGTTGAAGGAGTTAAAGGACCAGTTGCAAGATTTGCTAGAGAAGGGTTTTATCAGGCCTAGTGTTTCTCCTTGGGGTGCGCCAGTGTTATTTGTGAAGAAAAAGGATGGATCGACGAGGATGTGCATTGATTACCGGCAATTGAACAAGGTGACGATAAAGAACAAGTATCCACTGCCGAGGATTGATGATTTGTTTGACCAGCTTCAGGGTGCGAAGGTGTTTTCAAAGATAGACTTGAGATCTGGCTACCATCAGCTGAGGATTAGGGCGTCTGATGTCCCTAAGACAGCATTCCGCACTCGGTATGGGCATTATGAGTTTTTGGTCATGTCATTTGGGTTGACCAATGCCCCAGCAGCATTTATGGAGTTGATGAACCGAGTGTTCAGGCCATATTTGGACTTGTTCGTGATAGTCTTTATTGATGATATTCTGGTGTACTCCCGCAGCCAGGAGGAGCACGAGCAGCACCTCAGAGTGGTTCTTCAGACTCTGAAGGATAGTCAGTTATATGCTAAGTTCTCGAAGTGCGAGTTCTGGTTGAGTTCGGTTGCATTTCTGGGTCATATCGTATCAGCAGAGGGTATTCAGGTGGACCCGAAGAAGATTGAGGCAGTCAAGAACTGGCCTCGACCAGCATCAGCTACTGAGATTCGGAGTTTCTTGGGGTTAGCAGGTTATTACCGCCGATTCGTGGAGGGATTTTCATCCATAGCAGCCCCGATGACCAGATTGACCCAGAAGGGTGCCCGGTTCAGATGGTCAGACGAGTGTGAGGAGAGCTTTCAAAAGCTCAAGACAGCTCTGACTACGCACCAATATCGGTTTTGCCCACAGGCTCAGGACCCTATACAGTTTATTGTGATGCTTCCCGTATTGGGCTTGGTGCGGTATTGATGCAGGATGGCAGAGTCATTGCTTACGCTTCGAGGCAGTTGAAGATCCATGAGAAGAATTATCCGGTTCATGATCTCGAGTTGGCAGCCATTGTTCATGCTTTGAAGATTTGGAGGCATTACCTATATGGTGTGACATGTGAGGTGTACACTGATCACAAGAGTCTGCAATACTTGTTCAAGCAGAAAGAGTTGAACTTGAGGCAGCGGAGGTGGTTGGAGCTGTTGAAGGATTATGATGTTACTATTTTATACCACCCGGGGAGAGCCAATGTGGTGGCCGATGCGTTGAGTAGGAAGTCCGCCAGCATGGGTAGTCTTGCTTATGTTCCGGTCAGCCAGAGACCTCTTGCTTTGGATATTCAGGCGCTGGCCAATCGATTGGTGAGGTTGGACATTTCTGAGCCTAGCAGAGTGTTAGCTTGTACGGTCGCTCGTTCTTCATTATTGGAGCGTATCCGTGATCGGCAGTTTGATGATCCCCATTTGTGTGTCCTGAGAGACACGATGCAGCGTGGAGGTGCCACGAAGGTGACCTTGATGATGATGGTGTTTTGAGATTGCAGGGGCAAGTTTGTGTGCCCAATGTCGATGGGATTCGAGCGGAGGCCCATAGTTCTCGGTATTCTATTCACCCGGGCGCCGCGAAGATGTATCAGGACTTGCGATAGCATTATTGGTGGCGTAGGATGAAGAAAGATATTGTTGCATATGTGGCTCGATGTTTGAACTGTCAGCAGGTTAAGTATGAGCATCAGAGGCCTGGTGGTTTGTTTCAGAGGATTGAGCTTCCCGAGTGGAAGTGGGAGAGGATTACCATGGATTTCATTACTGGACTTCCAATGACTCGGAAGAAGTTTGATGCTATTTGGGTCATTGTTGATAGCCTGACCAAGTCAGCGCATTTTATTCCTGTTGCAGCCACTTATTCATCGGAGAGGTTAGATGAGATCTACATCCGAGAGATTGTTCGCCTTTATGGGGTGCCGGTATCTATCATTTCGGACCGGGGTACGCAGTTTACCTCGCGCTTCTGGAGAGTAGTTCAGTCAGGAGTTGGGCACCCAGGGTTCAGTTGAGCACAGCATTCCATCCTCAGAGGACGGCCAGTCCGAGAGGACTAGTTCAGGATAGTTGGAGGATATGCTCCGAGCNAAGCTTTTAATAAGTATGGGCTATGTGTTTCCTGGGTAAAAGGACTAAGTTTACAGTGGACAGAGTAACTCATATTGTACTTCAACTTTGATATCCTCTTTTGATATCTTATCGAAGTGATTTCTGTTTGTTTCTTCCCCCTCTCCAATTTGCTTTTTCTAATCATTATCAACGTCTTCTTTAATCCATTTATTAGAGCATGTTTATTGGAATGTAAAAGTAATTTTAGTTGTTCCTCTTTCCTGTAGTATCTTCTGGTATTTTCTGTTATGAATCAAAATGACCAAAAGACTAAGGTTGAGGGCACACTTGTGAACTTAGCAAATTACATTTGGGACTCGGGTTAGATGGAGCAGATACCTATATATACAATAGGATACCTTCTTAACTACTTAAGTAACATAATTTGTTCAGCTTTAGTTACAGTTTTTGGCTGACAATTCAATAGTAATATACCATATTCTAACCCATAAGCTTGTGAACAAAATAAAATTAAAAAGAAAAACCCAACAAAGTAAAAGTATAGGAACGTAATAAGCCATGAAAATACCTAGAGTGTTTCTTGTGGAGTTGTGGTTTGAGTATTTGGAATTGGTTTCAGACTTGAAAAACAGAGGAGAGTTGTTAGAAATATGCTTTAGAAGTTGCTCTCAGTAAAATTATTTTACTGTTTTAGCTATTTACTGCAGTAATTTAGTTTGAATTTGAAATAATTTTGAACTAGTCTTTAGGAGTGAACTAGTCTCTAGGAGTTAGTTATTTTCAGCATATTTTGTGCTGATTTTTAGGTCTTTTAAGTTAGTATTTCTCTTATAAATTGTAGTCCAAATGCAGTAAATAATATAGTATTTTCAGCTTCAGTTCCTTTTACATCTATTCCAGTATATTTTTTATTTTCTTGTCATCTTCCCAGTTATTTCCCTTAATTTCTTTTATCAAGAACCAACAATTAGTATCAGAGCCATCTTCTTAAGGGACCTAAGTAAAATCTTTTCTTGAGTGAGATGGAGGCTGAAATGAGTTTTTCTCAATTGGCTCCTCCAGTCTTTGATGGTGAAAATTACCAACTGTGGGCAGTGAGAATGGAGACTTACTTGGAGGCTTTAGATCTTTGGGAGGCCGTGGAAGAGGATTATGATGTTCTTCCGCTGCCTAACAATCCCACGGTGGCCCAGATCAAGAGTCACAAGGAAAAGAAAACCAGTAAATCAAAGGCGAAAGCAACTTTGTTTGCTGGTGTGTCTGCAACAATTTTCACGAGAGTTATGGCTCTCAAATCAGCAAAAGAAATCTGGGATTATCTGAAGGGAGAATATACAAGAGATGAAAGAATACGAGGCATGAAGGTGTTGAATTTAATAAGGAAATTCGAGTTGCAGAAAATGAAGGAATCTGAGACTGTCAAAGAATACTCAGATTGGTTGCTTGGCATTGTTAACAAGGTAAGATTGCTTGGTACTAAATTTAAAGATTCAAGAATTGTTGAAAAAATTCTTGTTACGGTGCCTGAAAAATATGAAGTATCCATAACTACCTTGGAAAATACAAAGGATCTATCCAAGATTACCTTGGCAGAATTGTTAAATACATTGCAGGCACAAGAGCAAAGGAGGCTTATGAGGCAAGATGGTATGGTTGAAGGAGCCCTGGCAGCCAACCACAAAACTCAAAGCAAGGGTAATAATGTTAAAAAAAATTACCCGCCTTCTCAGCACTGTGGCAAAAAAGGTCATCCACCATTCAAATATTGGAAGAGGCCAGATGCAAAGTGCAAAATTTGCAACCAACTTGGACATGAAGCTGTAATTTGCAAAGGCAAATATCAAAAGCATGAAACAGATGCCCAAGTCGCCAATGAAGAAGAAGAAGATCACTTGTTTGTGGCAACTATTCTTTCAACCAAAAAATCTGATTTTTGGTTGATTGACAGTGGTTGTACAAACCACATAACATATGACAGAAATCTTTTCAAAGAGTTCACGTCTATAGGAAATAAGAAAGTCATAATTGGAAATGGTGATTATATTCTTGCTAAAGGAAAAGTAACTGTTGCAATCCCAACAAATTCAGGTACTAAGAAAATTTCAGATGTTCTTTATGTTCCTGATATTGATCAAAATTTATTAAGTGTTGGACAACTAATGGAAAAAGGATTTAAAGTATCCTTTGAAGATAAATATTGTTTCATTTATGATGCAACTGGACTTGAGATTTTAAGGGTTAAAATGAGAGGTAAAAATTTCTCATTTGATCCAACCGAAGATGAAGAATGGAGCCAAAAGAATCTACTAAGTGCAGGTAATTCTCCAACTGAGGACATATGTGAAAATAAGGTAAGGAAGAAGTTGTCAATATTTCAGAAAATGCAATTCTGGAAGAAAGTTAGACAAGTCTCAAGGCAAGATGCAAATGAAGCTGAAAAACGATCCAACTTATTTCATTAACAATCATGAGATGCAGCAAAATACAGAAGTGAACTCGATTCACTGCAAGTTCAAAGATCAGTTGGCAGATTTACGTACAAAGTCGCTTCCAGTTAAAGGTTTACAAGGGACAAATTCAGAATTTGCAGCTTCAAAAGCAAGGAGGAGTGTTAGAAATATGCTTTAGAAGCTGCTCTCAGTAAAATTATTTTACTGTTTCAGC
>NW_017682122.1:0-10453 GCF_001879085.1 Nicotiana attenuata | reverse complement strand
TATATATATATATATATATATATATATATATATATATATATATATATATAGTGTCCCGGCAAGGGATCAACAATAAACTACACTATCCCGGCAAGGGATTCAACAGTAAAAGTAACTACGTCCCGACAAGGGAGAATCAGCTATAACCAATCTTAACGCAACTCCTACTCATCTCAGTTAACACCAATAGCAATCATAAGTAATTTCCACGAAAATAAACTAAATCTTGCTCAATATCGAGAATCTCCAATTAAAGCATACGTAGTATCATTTAAGAACACAACAATATCAATTTAAGACTCACGGTCATGCTCGACACCAACGTATAGATACTCGTCACCATGCCTATATGTCGTACTCAACAAGAAGCAAATAGCAAATAGGACTCAACTCCTAATCCCTCAATCTAAGGTTAGACCGAACACTTACCTCGAACTTCCACGGCCAACTCAATCCTGAAACATCGCCTTTCCTTTCGAATTCGGCTCCAAATCAATTGTATCTATACATAATCGACTTCATAACATCAATAAACGCTAAACAATCCAATTCCAACGCTTAATTATGGCTTTCTAACCATTCTTCCCAAAAAGTCAAAAATTGACCCCGGGCTCGCTTGGTCAAAACACGAGGTTCGGACCAACACCCGATCACCCATTCACCCACGAGCCCGAATATATAATTAGTTCCAAAATTCGACCCCAAAACGAGGTCTAAATCACAAATAATCAAAAAGCCCTAACTCTACCCAAATCCATAATTTTCTACCCTTAAGAATATGATTTAAGCCTAGAAATCTAATGGGTGTTAATGAAAATTGAAGAAAATTAGTCTAAGATTACATACCTATGAATTGGTGGTGAAATCCCCTTTTAGAAATCGCCCAATTTGGAGTTTAGATGAAGAAGTTATGAGTTTTGGTAAAAATTCCGCAATGGCTACTATTCTGCTCTTTTAAAATAACTCGGCGAAATTGGTCATCGCATTCGCCGATGAGTTAGGTCTGACAGACCTTCGCGTTTGCAGAAGATGGCTCGCGTCCGCGGAGCTTTGGCTCCTCAAGCCTACGTGTTCGCGAACCAGTGGCCGCATTCGCGATGCACAAAATGGTGACCCCTCCCCAAGCCTTTACCTTACGCGTTCGCGAGTGCATGGACGCGTTCGCGAAGGGTCTCCCCCCCCCCCCCAGCCTCGCGTTCACATCTCAAGATTCACGTTCGCGAAGAAGAAATCTGGCACCTGGGAGATTTGCCTTACGCGTTCGCGAGAGGGATCACGCGAACGCGAAGAGTAAAATCCCTGGGCACTGAGCATCAAAAACCTGCAACTTTTTGAGTTCCAAAAACCTTCCGAAACACACCCGAGCCCTCGCGGCTCAAAACCAAACATACGTACTAACTCAATAACATCATACAAACTTATCCGTGTGATCAAATCGCCAAAATAACCTCAACAACAACGAATTAAACCTCAAAATCAATGAAATATTTCAAAACTTCTTAAAACATCAAATTTTGCAATTTAGGTCAGAATCACGTCAAACGGATTCTGTTTCTTACCAAACCTCACAAAATTTCTTAAACCGCATATAAGACATGTACCGGGCGCCGGAACCAAAATACGGGCCCGATACCAACATGTTCTGATCAAAATTCATTTCTAAATCCTTTAAACAATTTCAGAAAATAATTTACTTTAAAAATTCATTTCTCGGGCTTGGGACCTCAGAATTCGATTCCGGGCATACGCCCAAGTCCCATATTTTCCTACGGACCCTCCGGAACCGCCACATCACGGGTCCGGGTCCATTTACCCAAAACGTTGACCGAAGTCAAATTAATTTATTTTATAGTCAAAATTTATCATTTTTTACAGATTTTCTTATTTAAGCTTTCCGGGTACGTGCCCGGACTGCGCACGCAAATCTAGGTGATGCTAAAAGAGGTTTTACAGGCCTCGAAACACAGAATTCAATTTAAAAGCAAGTGATGACCTTTTGGGTCATAATAATTATATAAGAAAAGATAATATTAAAATAATGGTGAATAGTAATGGTGTTGATGAATAGTGTTACACCAAATTTGGTGTAACACTATTCACACACCAAAATGGTGTTGAGTTGGAGAAAAAAAACACAAAATCTTACACTAAAATAATGTTTGGTATCAAAATTGGTTTGGGTTGCCAAAATTATGCTGCTCTTCTGATTCCCAAAAGAAAATTTCACCCTCCAACACTACAAGATGAATAAAGTCAGAACACAACCTTCAAAACAAGGCTATCTTTGCACTTTCATGAACTTGATGGGATTCTAAGATCAGAACTAGATATTTCAAATTTGAGGATGTAGTTGGATCCTGATGGTTTTCTGGAAATGATCAGTATTAGTGGCTTCCTTTTTTTTTTTTTACATAAACCTTTTTATAAACTTTCCCATTGGATGGGAGTGTTGTATTAATCAAAAGATGGTTTTCAATATTACAACACGATGGTAAAGGTTACCCTTCAAAAATATAGCTAGGTGATGATAAATACAGTTCACCTGCCACTACCCAAAGCAAAAACATCCTAGCTTACAAAAAATTAGCTTTGTCATACTTGATTCTTATACTAGGAACTTGACTTTTATCCCAAAGAAATGGTCCCTTCACTGCCTTAGGTAGCTGTTGGCTGGAGAATAAAAAAGCTCCATTTTGAGCCTTGTTCGCCAGTTTTGCTAAGCAGTCCGCTAACTAGTTTGCTTCTCTGTAACAATGGTTGATGTGACTGTTTGTTGTGCTCCTCATTTGTGTTATCCCCTCAGTGATCATAGCCATCTTGTAGTTCGTTTCTTTCTCCCCTTTTAACATATCAACGACAAATAGAGAATCCATCTCTAAAGTGAATGATGTGTGGCCATTTTGAATACACTAGGTAAAACCAAAAAATGCAGCATAAGCTTCCGCAAGGTTGTGGTTGTTACAGCTATACGGAGAGGATAAAGCCATTATAATATCACCATTTTCCTTCTAAGAGCTCCTCCTACTCCAGCACTCCTATCCCTTGTGTTGAAGCTTCCATTAGTGTTTAATATGAGAGAACCTAATTCTGGATTTTGCCATTGGACGAGAATGCAACTTTGTTTGGGTTGCATCTTTAGTAAAGTGTCGCATAAAGTATTCCAAGACAGCCTGAGATTGCGATTTAGATAGGCCTTGTCGATGGCAGCTTCCACATTCCAACCAATTTGTTGTTGCAATTTCTACAGGTTGAATTTTTTCTGATCCCCATACCTCCAAGCACAAGTTTGCTTCCACAGTACCCAACATCTAATAATAGGAGTAATAGTTAAAACTAGTTTATGTACATCATTAAAAGCTTTTGTATGCCACCAGGTATGTAACATATTTATAGTAGGGTGGGGGTGATAGCTAATACCAAGTTGAGAGCCAAAAAGTTTCCAAACATAACTGGTTGCATGTCCTTCTACAAATACATGATGCATGTTTTCGTAAGAGGGGTTCCCGCAGCAGTTACACCTACAAACAATTTGTCTCCAAAACCTAGAAATAACTTCATCAAAAGGGAGTTTTTCTTTTCAAAGCCTCCAGACCAGAAAAGACATATTAAAAGGTACACATGAATTCTAAATCTTACCAATGTGGTGCTGTTTAAGTCTAGATTGCATTACCAGATTCCAAGTTGTCTTGTTGGAGTACTTGCCATTATCCGTAAGGTCCCAATAAACCTTATCCTCTTTGTCTGGGGTTTCAATGTCTATGCTAAGGATATGGTCAACCAGGTGCTCCGGGAGGACATTTTTCAGCTTATTAACATCCCACCTTCCTCCAGTGATGAATTCACATACCAGAGTTTTGTAGCTCTTTCTAGTTGTATTAACTAAACCTGTGAGATGACCTTTTAAGGTCCAATTGTCCCACCAAAAACTACTTGATCCTGAGTTTATTTGCCAAACCATGTGTTTCTCTACACTGCTTCTAACTTTAAGAACTTGTTTCCATGCATGAGAGTTCCCTGCAGCCCATTGTTTAGAAAACAAGTGTGATCTAATACAGTATTTATGCCTAACATATGTTGTCCAGAGAGATGATGTGGACCTAATCCTCCACCATCTCTTCATAGCTAGCATATCACTGATATCTTCCATTTTTCGAACACCAATGCCCCCCTCCTTCGTAGGGAAAGAGAGGTTTTTTCAGGAGCTCCAATGGTAACTCTTGTGCTCACTTGAGTTACCCCAGAAAAAGTTAGCAAAATATTTTTCACTTAGTTTAAAACTAGCTTTAGGGGGGGGGGGACATAGCAGAAAGAGTGTAAATAGGCAAGGATTGAAGGACACTTTTGATCAACACAGTCTTACCACCATATGACAAGAGTTTGCCCTGCCAACCATTAAGCCTTTTCGCAATTTTACTAAGCAAGGTGTCAAAGTATTCAGATCTTTTTCTACCCACGTAAAGAGGACAACCGAGGTAGTTAAGAGGAAAATTCTTATCCATAAAACCAGAGCACTTCCTAATTCTATCAATCCTGTTTGCAGAAGTCTTAGGAGCAGTAAGGAAAAAGATTTTGTCTTTGTTAACCAGTTGACTAGAGCTATCCTCATACTTACTAATTTGTTTCATAACAAGCTTAATAGACTTAAAGTTACCACTACAGAAAATTACAATATCATCTGCATAGGCTAAATGGTTAACTTTTGGAACCTTATATGCATAGCAAAGGGAGTAAAATAAGGGTGATTGTACAAGTTGTGAAGAGACCTGGAAAGAACTTTAGCACCTATAATAAAACGAGAAGGGGATAGGGGGTCGCCTTGTTTAAGACCTTGAGAAGAAGAGAAAAAACCATGTCTAGATCCATTAATAATGATGGAGTACCTCACATTTGAAATCAGATTTTGAACCATGTCTATCCAATGATTGGAGAAGCCAAATTTGCTTAACACAGAGTAGAGAAAGTGCCATGACATTCTATCATATGCCTTAGCCATATCAAGATTAATGACAACATTACCTTCTTTATTCTTGTCAGAGATATTATGAATAATCTCTTGAGCTAAAAGAACATTTTCATAAATTAGTCTATCCTTCACAAAGCCACTTTGATTAGGGAAAACTAATTTATGCAACAAAGGATTAAGCCTTATTGACAGAATTTTAGAGATGATTTTGTTAGAGAAATTAGATAAACTAATTGGTCTAAACTTTGAAAAATTAGCAGGAGAGTCAACTTTGGGAATCAAAACTAAGCAAGTATGTGAGAAAAATATAGTCAAACCTTTCCCTTTGAAGACTCCCATCGCGAAAGCACAGACATCCTTTCTGATAATGTCCCAGCAGTTGTGGAAAAAAGCCCAATTATATCCATCCGGGCCAGCTGTACTATCAGCACTAAGGGTAAGAACTGCATTTTTGATCTTTTTCATCATCTGGCATCCTACAGAGAATTAAATTGTTCTGCTTCGTAATACATTTAGGAATACACTCAAGAATAGAGGGATTGAGGTGTGGAGTAGGTAAGTTGAGCTGGGCATTGAAGTCCTTGATTGCTGCATTAGAAATTTTCTCGGCCCCCTCTGATCCATTTACACTTATGATTTCTAATTCTATTTATCTGTTGCTTCCGCCTTTTTTCCCTGAGAATGCAGTGGAAATACCTGGTATTCTTGTCGCCATATTCAAACTACTTTATTCTAGACTTCTACTTGAGAAGAGAGTCTTGGACGCTTAACCATCTAATGTATTCGGCATGGGCTCTGTTCATTTCTTCTCTGCTCTCTTCGGTATTGTTTTCAATATCCTTATCCTCTAAATAATGAAGTTTCACTTCCCAGTTGTTAACTGCCTCATTAATGTCGCCAATGTCTTCCCTAGACCATTGTGTTAATTTCCTACTGAGAGCCTTCAGCTTTGATTGCAAAATCCACATGGGATTACCTGAAACCTTAGAATTCCAACTTTCCTTAACAACATCTTAAAAACCAGGTAGATTTAACCAACAATTGAGGAATCTGACATATTTAATGCAGTTGTGATTCACGTAGAGATTTTTCATGAGTAAAGGTCTATGATCAGAACCAGTCCTAGCCATGTGTCTAATTGAACATCTTTGAAAGAGATTATCCCACAGATCATTCACGAAGACTCTATCCTATCTCTTCCTGGGTCTCATGTTATTGCACCAAGTAAACTTACGTCCAGTGAGTCTCATGTTATCTAGTGGAGCGTGAGTCGAACGCGCAAGGTCAGGGGAAAAGAAATAGCCATTGTTGAGAGAAGTTTTTTTAGTGGTGGCTTCCTTTTATGTTAATAAAAAACCAGATTATGCTCTGGCATAGAAGCTAAAACTAATGAAACATAAATAGAAAGAGTGAAATTAAGAAGCTTATAGGAGGCTAAAAAGAAAAAAATCAGATAATGGAAAAAAACTTGAGGCCTGCCTTTAAACGAGTTGGCGTGGCCATATCGTCAAGGAAAAGGGATGGATGCAAAGACCATTCTCTAAGGACCCGTTTGGCCATAGATTTTGCCAAAATATATTTAGGTTTTTTTGACAAATATATGTTTGTTCATATATTTTGACAAATTCCCAAAACCCAAATTCCAAAACCAGCTCAACCCAAAATAATACTATTATATAATTGCCCCAAACTTTTGTATTTTATAAAAGAACCTACCATTTATTATTTTGTAGCAATGCTGCTTCATCTTCTCGGTCATTGATCGCTGCCGACTCAACACTACACTAAGGTAGGAAGAGCGGGTCGCAACAACTTTTACCCGAATAGTGGTTCGGGATCGAATTTCCACAGGGAGCTAGTAGTGGAGTTGTAATGTCTGTCTAGTCTAGAATTGCGGTTGTGCTTCTAATGTCTCTTCAAACATATTTGGTTTTGATTTCTATATCTACCTTTATAGAGCTAATGATTGAAACTGAATTATGCTACGGGAATATTGCTAAGTTGTAATTAATATAGAGAAAGGCACTAGGGTCGTGGCATTACCTAGGTGGTTAACTAACGTGTAGATGCTACTAAGGATAGATTGACATATTTGGGGCTTATGCTATAACCATTGCACAATTGTACCCACTCTCACACCTCTCGGTAGAGAGAGTAATTTTGCCCAATTGACTCTCTCGAGACCAATTGGGTAGGCCAATTAGGCCAAACAACTAGGGTTCAAGTAGGGTGATTACTCTCTCGAGGTTTAACCCGTTAATTGGGACTACCATTTCTCATGGGTCCATCCCAATTCCTTGTTGGGTCAATTTTGGGGTCGTAGACTCTCTTTCTCAAGAAGAGTTAAACCCACCAAGCTAGAATCAGTGTTTGCAACCACCAATCCTTAATTAAAACCTAAAATTAACCCAAATAGCAAACACCCAATATCAATATAACCTTAGATGGCAACACCCATCAATTACCCACACTAGGGTTGAGCCACAACCCTAGCTAGTGAGTTTAGCTACTCATGCTAGATGTAAAAATTAAAGAAATAGATCAAGAAGTAAACATATTAATTAGTTGCTAGGAAGAAAATACAATATTGAAGAGCAAAAGTGCCAAAAATGGCTAAACTATTCGGTCTCACGAGCTCAGCAGCTTCAGAAAAATAAAACTTAACCTAAAAATGGAAAAAGGTCCTATTTATACTGGGCTGGAAAAACTGGACAAAAATACCCCTGCGGGGTCAGCGCGGACCGCGCAATCATGACCGCGGCCGCACTGGCTCTTGAACTTTTAGTTTCTTCTTCTCTGAAGTTGAGGACCGCAGACCGCGTAAAAATGTAGCGTGGCCGCGGTGGAAGTTAGCGCGGCCGCACATAAATGGACGCGGGCCGCTTTGCTTGAAAAGGGGTCAAATTTTGGCTCTCTGAATCCCTGCTCCGCGGACCGCGTAGAAGTGTAGCGCGGCCGCGGAGCCTGACCGCCGGAGCCTGACCGCGGACCGCGTGGAAATGACCGCGACCGCGTAACCTTCCCCTTGAATATGCCATTCTCTGAACCTCCTAGTGCGGCTGCGTTCACAGTTGCGCGTTCCGCACTAGGGCCTCTTTTCCTCAACTTCCTTGGTCTTTGACACTTGAGCAGGTTTTACTCCTTCTTGAGCCGATATTTGAATTTCGTCGCTTTGTCGATCAAACCTGAAATCAAGTACAACTTGTGAGCAATTTGGGACTATTTTGTAGCAATTTATAACCAAAGCGTAGGCAAGTAGGGGTATAAAACACATTAAATTTCTAACTTATAAACTCCCCCAAACTTAAACCTTTGCTTGTCCTCAAGCAAACAAAATAAGACCCACCCCTTAAAGGAATATCCAAGTAATTCCAGCTCCCCTAATGCAACCTCAACAAGCATAAATTGGGACTAACAATTTCCCTCAATACGAATGCATCATTAACACATTTAACTTTTGAAAAACCATGGATCAAATGTGACACAAGAGCATCAAGAGTTGACACATTTCATCAAAGAGCTTATCTCAATTACTTTGGTCATTGTGGAACCCAAACTCACACGTCCTTAACTCTCCCTAAGCGAACCTCACCTTTTAGAGTATTAACACACAAATCGAGGTTGATGGAAGTTCACTCATCTCTCTTAAGAAGAAGGTCACAAGTCCGGCTTTAGGTACCATATGCTTGCCCCTTATGTAAGTATCCACTAATGTAGGTTTCCTTCAACTCAAGATCCTATAGGGCTTTTGTGAAGTCATTATGAAGGCTTTTGGGTAAGGGTAGGACATGTTTTTATTCAAGTGGGTTCAATCTTCCCTTAAGCACTTCTTTTGATTCATTATGGCACAATTCTCTTGACTATTTTGAGTATTTCACTTCTTTACAAGGGGTTAGAGAGACACATTGTCACTCTTTCTTATGCAATTCAAAACAATTTTCCTTTTCTACTTTTTCCGCACCTTTTTTTTTCATTTTTGTTTCCTTGAATCCCTTTTTATTCTTGTTCACTTTAGACTTTCTTTTTGTCTTTTTCTTTTCTTGCTTTTTCATTGCCTTCCTTTTTCTTTTGCTTTGTACCTTTCTACCACTTTCCTACCCCCCCCCCCCCCCCCGCGCCAAACTTAGACATTTGCCATTACTCAAGGGAAGATTTGGGTGCCAAGAGAGGGTAATCACTTAGAACGGGTATAGGCTTGTATCATTGGTTCTTGAAAGAAAAGGTTTAAGGCTCAAAAGGGTTAACTAGGGATCATCTTTTTGGTAGGCTATGGAATTGTTCAGCTTAACATACAGATCAAGGAGAGCCTATAATCACTTCTCAAGTCAAATTTCACCTAGGATTTCGCCTCAACAAACATTCAGGGTAAGTTCTAGACCATTGGCTCGGGACTTGGACTCACAATTAGATTCCTCACCACACACACTAAGGGATTGCTAAAAACATAGAGTCGAGGGCCCACAACGACCTTAGTTACGATTCAAGCACACAATGGTCCGAAACGACCACATGATGATTGTTTGGTCAACGCAAGAGTCTCAAGGCCACGACTTTCACCATCCTAAACACAACATTATGTCTTTGACCATGGGATCAAAGGCAAATCTTCTAGGCCCAAGTGAAGCTTTGCTTGAGGTGCCCTTAACTACAACTATCAAAAACAAAAGAAAAATCAAAGAAACGGACTTAAACCCTTAAGAAGGTAGTCACTCCATCCATCATCGGGAAGAGCCACCTCGTTCACATAATATTCCACCCTTGGAAAGAACCGTGGCCTTAAGAAAACCAAGGGCTTATTGGAAGAGTCAAAAACAAAACAAAAGGCTACGAACCTAACTATAAAGCTAAAAACGAGAAATTTTTGCGAAGATAAAAAGTACTGGATGTAAATTTATATACATACCAAATGGAAAATCAACCAAAAAGGAATAAAAACTGAGTCAAATATGTACAGTCATCCAGATAGTCATCAAAAAGGTAGGGCGCACCCCCACGAATAAGAGCTGGCATTGTCCCCAATAAAGAGTTTTGAAAAATGTTTTCCCTTTTCTTGATAGGGAAAACATTTTTCTCCAATTGGAGGAAAATAAGTTGATGAGGAAAATATTTTCCAAAACATCTAAGTCAACCAAACATGGAAAAATTGGTAAATATTTTCCGAAAAATATTTTCCTTCATACCAAACACACCTTAATGTTGTTTGCATTCTTTGAGGGATTAGAGTGTGAAATGAAATTTAAAGTGTATGTTTCTCAATATATGCATATTAAATGAAAATAAAAGGATTATACGGTCCGTAAAGTATCGCGTGTTCATACAAAATCTACCTCAAAGGTGTGATATAAACAGTTTATTCCAGTGCAAATATTAGGGACTATTTTACGGTACAAAAGATACATATTAAATGAAAATAAGAGGATAAAATGGGCAAACGTAGGTGTTGCCAGTTTTTCCAGCAAATGTTAAGTTCTTTTTTTAGCATTAAGTCAT
>NW_017682121.1:0-10454 GCF_001879085.1 Nicotiana attenuata | reverse complement strand
AAAAAGTGTGAAGATGACGTGTCATGATACGTAGGCTGGTCAAATAGTCAAAGAGTTACAGTTAGCCAAGAGGCACGAGTAGTAATAGATGCGAGCAAAAGCAAAGGAAGAGGCACAGGCGGTTATTTAAAGGATTCAGCGCCCGTACCTATTCAAGAAATTTAAGTTCAATAATCAAGAAGAGTCAAGGGAATGAATCTGACAGCATACGAGGGTCCAAGTACAATATTTGATAAGCATTAAATGCTGAAAACGTTAGAGAATCTGTCTTAAATGTAATGATTATGCAACGTAGCATTCAATGTCATTTATTGCCCATAATAACTTTATTATGACCAAAGCAAGGCACTTACATCCGAAATAGCTATAAAAGGAGAGGACTGAATAGTTGTAGGGACACGAAAAATCATCTGAATATACTTTGGTTTACTTGTTTTATTCAATTATATTTCGGCTATCCAAATTACTTTCTTTTATACATTCTTGCGATTATCAGTAACCCGTGTTCTTCTAAATTATAGCTTTAATCAAAATTCTATTTTTTGGTTAAACAAATTGGTTTCGTTACCGGAAATCTGATAATCCATTTTATTTTAGCCTAACTTTCCTTGTTACATCAACCATGTCAAACAACAATGATAACGGTCCAGGAAACCAAGAAACAACCCAGCAACTTTAGGGAGATCCACAGAACAATAACGTACTGATTCCTTCTCCACGAGGCTCTACACGGCGGTCTCGTGAAGGCACTATGGGTCTCACACAGATGGACAGGCTCAATTTGAGAATGTTGAAACTATGGATGAGGCTTTGCAAAAACTTATTGCCTCACAAGTCAATAAAACTCTTCAGGCTTTTGTTAGTCAATTACCTGTTGCACCACCCACACCCACACCAAATAACAACACGCTAGAGAACCCTCGTTCTGGGCTCGTTAATTCAGGTAGTGGTGGAACCCCCAGCAAATCACAGGAGGGAGAACCAGGTAATTTAGTTAATTCTGATGTACAAAATTTAGTACTAACATTGCAGAAACAGCTCAAGGAGCAAAGTGACCGCATAGAGCAAATACCCGGGGTGCCACCCGTGATCAAAGGGGTAGATATGGATAAATATTCACAACAACCCTGGAAGCCAAGTGCTGCTCCCCTTCCAATCCCAAAGAAATTCAAAATGCCTGATATACCAAAATACGATGGAACAACAAACCCGCGAGACCACGTGACTGCATTCACAACAGGCGTAAAAGGCAATGATTTGACTAAGCAGGAGATTGAATCTGTATTAGTCAAAAAATTTGGTGAAACACTCACTAAGGGTGCACTAACATGGTATTCTCTTTTACCCGAAAATTCTATAAATTCTTTTGCTGAGCTTGCAGATTCTTTCATCAAAGCACACTCGGGAGCCCATAAAGTCGAAAAAAGAATGGAAAATATTTTCAAGATCAAACAGGGGGACTTAGAATTGCTTAGGGAGTTTGTGGACAGATTCCAGCGTGAAAGAATGACATTGCCACGTGTACCGGATAACTGGGCAGCTATAGCATTCACGAGCAATTTGAATGAAAAAACCTTAGAAGCTATGAGGCGACTCTAGGAAAGCCTTCATGAATTCCCAGCTACAACATGGAATGATGTTTACAACCGTTATAGCACAAAACTGAGGATTGAAGAAGATATTATTTCACGACATCAAAAAGAAGAAAAGGTAAGCTCAAGACGAGCTGAAAACGAAAAAAGGTCCGGTAAAAACAGGTGCGAGCCATACATGGGACCTGCGGGAAGAGACTCACGGTCAAAACAGGACAATCAGAGGTACGATCACAGATCAAGGAATAGAGAGTCAGGCTCATCATCAAGATTTGGGAGTAACCGAAGTGCACGTGAGCCACGAGACGATGATGGAGGTCTAAAGGCAAGGTTTGGCGGTTATAATTTCAACGTGAGCACTTCTGAACTCGTGGCAGTTTTAAGAAGCATGAGAGATAAGGTACGGTGGCCAAAGGAGATGAGATCAAATCCAAACAGACGAAACCCTGATCATCAGTGCGAATTTCATAACGATCACCGGCATAAAACAGCAGATTGCAGGTTTTTGCAGGGTGAAGTTGATCATTTGTTAAAACAAGGGTATCTCACTGAGTTATTCAGTGAGAAAGATAAACAAGCATACATGAAGAACAGGCAGGAGCCTCCAAAGCCACCTTCGCCCAAAAGAACTGTCAACGTTATAAATGGGGGTGAAGATATCAACGGCGTATCATATACTGCAGCTAACAAGATTTCCAAAGTAACAATTACCCACGGGAAGCGGCTACGACATGTCTTGGAGGAAGAAAATATTACGTTCGATGATGCAGATGCCGAGGATCTATTAACTCCACATAACGACGCACTGGTAATATCTTTACTTGTACATGACACTAACGTGAAACGAGTTTTAATTGATCCAGGTAGTTCCGTGAACATTATTTTGGTACGAGTACTACGCGAGATGCAAGCAGAAGATAAATTGGTACCAAAGCGCATACTTTGTCGGGATTTGACAATTCCAGTGTTGTAACGAAAGGGGAGGTGATGCTTACTGCATTAGCAGAAGGCGTTGTCAAAGACACAAAATTTCAGGTAGTGGAAATGGAAATGGCTTACAACATAATTCTTGGGAGGCCATGTATCCATGACATGGACGCTGTTCCATCAACTTTGCATCAAGTCATCAAATTTCCAGCACCATGGGGAATATGTCAAATCAGAGGAGACCAACAGACATCCAGGAGCATCAACTCCGTGGCGAATTTAAGTGCGAAGGGTGAAGAGAAATAGCAATTACAGAATTCAGTTGAGGACAACATAACATCAACCTCAACTGAACAAGGGCAAACAGATGTGGATTCAAGGCCTGATACCATTCAAGAACCAGAAGAAAATGAAAACATCAAAACGACGATAGAAGAGCTGGAGGCAGTGGTTTTGTTTATACATTGGCCAGAAAGAAAAGTGTATATAGGAGCCAATCTCAGCCCGGATATGAAACGTAAGTTGATTGAATTTTTAAAAGCTAACGCAGATTGTTTTGCTTGGTCCCATTCTGATATGACAGGTATACCACCGGAGGTAATAACTCATAAGTTGAATGAAGACCCATCTCATCCACCTATCAAACAAAAAAAGAGAAAGCAGGGCACTTTCAAAAATCAGGTGATTCAGGATGAAGTGCACAAATTATTAAAAAATGGGTCCATTCGCGAGGTAAAGTATCCTGAGTGGCTAGCCAATACTGTTGTGGTACCTAAAAAGAACGGTAAATGGCGAGTATGTGTAGACTATACAGATCTTAACAAAGCTTGTCCTACAGATTCTTTTCCATTACCTCATATAGATCAACTAATTGATGCTACTGCAGGGCATGAGTTGTTAAATTTTTTAGATGCATATTCAGGTTATAATCAGATTAAAATGGATCCGGGAGATGAAGAAAAAACTTCATTCATAACAGACAGGGGGACTTACTGTTATAAAGTAATGCCTTTTGGTCTAAAGAATGCAGGAGCAACGTATCAGAGGTTAGTTACCAAAATGTTTCAAGAGCATTTGGGAAAAACTATGGAGGTCTATATAGATGATATGCTCGTTAAAACTCAGCACTCAGGAGATCATATATCGCATCTGCCTGAAATGTTTAAAATTTTGCGGAAATTTAATATGAAGTTAAATCCCGAAAAATGGGCATTTGGTCTTGCATCAGGTAAGTTCTTAGGTTTTCTTGTTTCTAACCGTGGTATTGAGGCGAATCCTGCACAGATTAAGGCCATTGACGAAATCCCTGATATACTTTCGAGCAAGAAAGAAGTTCAAAGATTAACAGGGAGGATTGCAGCCTTGGGAAGATTCATTTCTAAATTATCAGAGAAGTGTTTTAAATTCTTCTCAGCCCTTAAGAAGCTGGATCATTTGAATGGAATGAGGAATGTCAACAGGCACTCAGGAATTTGAAAGCATACTTATCGAATCCACCTTTGCTAGCAAAACCAAAGGCTGGGGAAAGACTGCTCATTTACCTTGCTGTTTCAGAAGTAGCGGTAAGTGCTGTTTTGGTTCGAGAAGAACAAGGAAAATAATTCCCTATCTATTATGTTAGTAAATCTTTGTTAGATGCGGAAACGCGGTATCCTCAATTAGAAAAGCTTGCACTTGCATTAATCATGGCATCTATGAAATTAAGGCCTTACTTTTAGTGTCATCCTATTGCTGTAGTAACCGCCTACCCTTTGCGTAATATATTACATAAGCATGAATTATCAGGTAGGTTGGTTAAGTGGGCAATTGAGTTAAGTGAATACGAAATCACGTACCAACTTAGAACTGCTATAAAATCACAAGTGTAAGCTGATTTCGTGGCTGATTTTAGCCAGGGGATGCAATTAGAAGCAAACAAAGAATTACAAGTATTCAATGGAGCTAACCCGAGAACTTGTTTATTTACTGATGGCTCATCTAATGTAAATGGTGCAGGTTTAGGGATTGTTTTGGTACCACCTATGGGTGAAACCATTCGACAAACTATCAAATGTCATTCTATAACTAACAATGAAGGAGAGTATGAGGCTGTGATTGCAGGTTTAGAATTGGCACGAGAACTTGGCATAAATCAGATTATAATCAAAAGCGATTCACAACTCGTGGTTAATCAAATGCTGGGGACTTATGCAGCCAGGGAAACAAGGATGCAACAGTATTTAGAAAAGGTGCGGGAATTAATAAAGCAGTTTCAAACCTGGAAAGTTATGCAAATACCAAGGGATGAAAATCTCGAGGCAGACGCCTTAGCTAATCTCGCATCTGCAACTGAAGTGGCAAGTGATGCAAACGCCTCGGTTATTCATTTATTTCATTCAGTTCTTGACCCTGACAAGAATGAGGTAAATTTTAATAATTTAACTTGGGATTGGAGGAACGAGATTGTTGCTTTTTTGCAATATGGAACCGTCCCTGATGACAAGAAAAAAGCTCATGCGCTTCGAAAAAAGGCTGCCCGGTACTACTTAAACCAGGGCAACCTATATCGTAAAATGTTCGGTGGCCCCTTAGCCAGATGCCTCGGACCCTCTCAAGCGGAGTACCTAATGAGGGAAATACACGAGGGGCATTGTGGGAATCACGCCGGAGGAAGATCGCTGGTAAGAACCTTAATTAGGGCAGGTTATTACTGGCCTAAAATGGAAGAAGAAGCAGAAAGTTTCGTGGCCAAATGTGATAAATGTCAAAGGTATGGTAACAATATGCATAGACCCGCGGAGTTATTACATCCGGTCATCGCACCGTGGCCATTTATGAAATGGGGAATAGATATCGTGGGTCCATTGCCACAAGCGAAAGGACAGGTAAAATTTCTGCTCGTACTCACTGATTATTTTACTAAATGGGTAGAGGCAGGAGCATTCAAACAGGTACGAGAAAAGGAAGCCGGAGATTTTATTTGGCGGAATATCATATGCCGATTCGGTGTACCAAAGGAAATCATATGTGATAATGGCCCTCAGTTTATAGGAACTCAAATCACAGAATTTTTTCAAAGCTGGCAGATTAAAAGGATTACATCAACACCTTATCATCCGGTAGGTAATGGGCAAGCAGAGTCAACAAATAAGATTATCATCAACAATTTGAAGAAGCTTTTAGAAGAGTCAAAAGTAAATTGGCCAGAAGTGCTACCTGGTGTTTTATGGGCATATCGCACAACAACAAAAACAAGTGCGGGAGAAACACCATTTTCGTTGGTTTATGGAGCAGAAGCTTTAATTCCAGTTGAGATAGGAGATCCAAGTACGAGGTTTGCACATGCAACAGAAGAAACTAATAACGAAGAAATGCGTATAAGCCTTGATTTACTTGAAGGAAGAAGGGAAGCTGCATTAGTAAGAATGGCATCATAAAAGCAAGTCATAGAACGGTACTACAACCGGAAAACACGCCTCAGATTTTTCAAAATTGGGGACTTTGTACTCAAGAAGGTTTTCCAATCTTCGAAGACAGTTAATGCAGGAAAATTAAGTCCAACATGGGAAGGACCCTATAGAATCTGTGGTAAAGGAGCATATGAGTTGGAAACAATGGATGGAAAAGTGCTACCTTCACATTGGAATATTGTTCACCTAAAGAGATACTATTTCTAAGGAATACCCACAGTCAGGTACCCATCTTTTAAAGTTTTATTTTTGAATTGCTAAAATTTTACTAACGATTTTAGATGATAGGCAAAAAACTAACCCGTACTAAATGATGATTCACGACCTGTAAGGCACACGGAATAAACTAAAATTCCTAGCCTAGGGTTACAATTATTCTGATAGAAATACAAACGGGTTAGGTAGTCTTCATCTAAAAATCGAACCCCCGAGTCCCGTATGTTTTTCCTTCTCAGGAAAAGGACCAAATGAGAGAAACAATCAAGTGCTCGAGGCTTCATACTTCAACACTCAAACACTTGGGGGACAACATAATATACATGAGTATGTATATAAAGAAGGCAGAGAAGATTGAAGAAAAATCAAGCCTGAAAAAGTCAAGTGCAGAGTAAAAGTCACGAGCCAAGACTAAAGAAAACCTTACTGTAGTTAGGGTAAAAGCTATGTACTAAAACAGGTTATAAAGAAAAACCTCGTGTTTATTATTTATTTATTATTTTTTCTTAAAAATCTGTTACAAGAAAAATAGCTACGAGAAAGTTATAGATGTAATTCAAATACATGTAAAGCATTATTCAAAACTAGACAAAGTTCAAATAAAAAACTTGTCAATATTATTTCAAAAGAAACATGTGTGTTCCTATTTCTTTTACCGTATGTTAACACCATTATGAAGTTGAGACGTCTTCTTCATTAAGTGTCGAAATATAAAAGGACCCTCTTTTATAAAACTCATATTTACTTTAGTTATTCATGAAGTTAACAAAAGCATTTTCTAAAGAATAAAAATGCAGATTATTCTATAAGTCCTTAGAAATAAAGGAAAGAATAAAATAAATAGAAGTTCAAGGTAGTAATAAGAAAACTTCTAAAATATTAAAAAGCTTAAGACTAAGTAAGAACTTAGTCGAAAAACTACGAATTGTTTATACAGATTGCCCCATAAAAAGACTTCGGGACTTGCGTTTCCAAAATCAACCCTCAAATGAAGCTAAGGGTTTGATTACAATTTTTTCAAAATAAACCCTCAAATGAAACCAAGAGTTTTAAACATAACTTTCCAAAAAGGTACCTGCAAAAAAGAATTCAAAAAGTTCAAATTTATCACTAAGAAGACGAGGGAACTGAAGAAGGTGCATCAACGGCAACGGGCTCAACTTGGGCAGGTGCATCAACAGTTGCGGGTTGATCTTGACTCGCAGCAACAGGCTCGATAGGGCTTGGAAGAGCTGGGATACCCATATCAACTTCAACATTCACAGAAGCTTCGGCCGCAGGAGAAGGAAAATCTTGAGTTTGTTGAGCCTTCTCAATGGTTTCATTAACCTTAGGCAACTCAGACTCTAAGTTGAAATTTTCTTGGTCAGCTTCAATCAGGGTATCACGGCGTGAGTTCAAAAACGCCCAACTTGCTTCAATAGCATATTTCTCTTCAAGGGTCTCATAATCCCTTTCCCAATCAGCAATCTCATTCTTTAGCTCTTCATTTTCAGCCAAGGCAGAGTTGTAAGAAATTTGAAGAGAGGCATGGGAGCTTTCTAAAGCACGCACCTTATCAGAAGAGACTCGAAGGTCTTCTTGTGCTTGAGTTAAGCTTTGCACGAGCTCCCCAGAGTAAGTCTCTTTTTGACTCAAGAGAACCTTCAACTCTCTGTTCTCTTCACTGGTCTTGGAAAGTTGTTCTGAGAAGGAAGACTCGAGACGCTCTTTTTCTTTTTCTGTTTGGCTTAAGGAAGCTTTTGCAACTGCTAGTTCTGAGGTTAAAGCTCGCACCTGCTGCTCTAAGGTACTCCTGCTCTCTAGTAAATCTTCCATGTCAATTTGTGCACTCTCTAAATTGTTCCTTCCAATTGATCGCCTCCAACTGAGAATCACGTGCTACCTTCTCCAAGAGGGGGATTCTGCTCATCATTTCTGTGCCGATAAGATTGGCCTAAAAAAAGGGGAAGGGGAATAAGAATCCAAAAAGATAAAAAAAAATTTACAAAGTAAAGAAAGGAGAGAAGGAAAATACCTTCAAAGTGGCGTGCACGATATCATTCATTAGGGTCAGGGAACTATGGCTCTCCAGCTTTGCTCTTTCAATTGGGCCAATTAAAGACTCCAGCCATACATCCGCTTGACCTGACTTTCTCAAAAGGCTGCTATCAGCAGGAACTTCAATAGTTACCCTCCTCATGGCGGCACTTTTACTTGAAGATCCCACTTCCGTATGATGAACGATAGGAGGGGGAATTGTCAAAGGAGGAACGGTAGAAGAAGTGAAAACAGTAGAAGAAGGAACAGAAACAGCTGGGGTTAGTAAGGAAGAAATCATAGGCACGGGAGTTGAAAACGAGGCTGAAAAAGAAGCTAGGGGAGTTTCATCTAAAATGCGCCCTAAACTTCCACTACCAAAGCCACTGATGAAAAGTTGTTCAATGGATTCACGAGTATCTAGGGGAGCTACGTCATCATCAAATACGGGAATTACCACCGGGGCTTCAGTAGGCTCGGTGAGAGAAACAGATTGGCGGGGGGATGTATCAACCTCGTCATCAGAAATGATGCGTCTTCGAGCTCGAGGTTGTCTCACTAAAGAGCCCCTGTCATCCTCCTCTTCTTCGGAATCTTCTTCTTCAACGGCTTTTCTCTTCGAAGAACCCAAGACTATTTCTTGAGCCCTTTCCAAAGAGATACGGGTTCCAGAAGAAGCACGAGAAGCCGCAACTGCCTCGGCAGTAACTCCTCGAATAGCAAATCCTGATAAAAAGAGGGATTGAAATTAGAGCCATAAAGAGAAACATATGTATGAAAGATAAAACAAAATAAGAAGCTCTTACCATGATTCTTTACTTTCCAACGAAAACGGTTAGAAAGTGTCTTCCAAGACCTCCCATCCATTAGTGCGGTCTTCAGTAATCTGTCTACAAAATTGGGAACATCTCCCACAACTCCCATGGTTGCTAAGAAAAGGAAAAGGAGAAGCAAAATTAGAAAAGTCGATAAAATTGAAGGAAAAAGTCACGAACAGGATAAGAGACTTACGTGCAAAGTTCCACTTCTCAGGGAAGGGAACGTTATCTTCACCCACTAAACCAGCAGTGGGGGCAGCAACAAACCGGGCATACCAGCCACGGTCCTTGTCATCCTCAGGGCTCACCAAAACCCTCTTACTCCTGGCTACTAGTGTGAAAACACCATTGCGAAAAAGCCTAGGGGAATAAAGGTGAATTAGGTGAGGGAAAGTGAAGGGAACACCAGCAGAATTGGTTAAATGCCTTAAACAGGAAACAACCCTCCATATGATTGGGCCAATTTGACCCAAACAAACGTCGAAGAAACGACAGAAATCAAGAATGACTGGGTCAATAGCTGGTTTGAACCCTAAGGTGAAAAGGTATGTATAAACAAAAGAAAACCCTATCAAGTAAGAAGTGATTCTCTGATTTGGGTTAGGAATAATGATAGGAAAGTCATCACTCCAATGGCAATCTTTGCGAACTACAAGAGCCAATATTTCTGTAATCTGAGTGGGAAAAACATCTGCACGATCTAAAGTAGAAACTTGATTCCTAAGAGATTCCCTGTCATGATAAAAAGACAATTCCGTAGGGACTATCTCTTCTACTAAAGGTTCATGTAATGGTTCAGAGGGTTCTTTACCCCTAGAGGAAGATTTTTGAGAAAGGGAACCTCTGGTTCTGGAAGAAGGGCCAGAACCAGGAGATAAAACAGAAGGGCCTCGTGTAGATCCCGAACTACGGTGCCTACCTCCCTTTCTGCCCCTGCTAAGAGCACTAGGGAAGGTATCAACAATGGAAGCCCTTCTAGGGTTAGGGTTCGACGAAGACATAATGAAAAAAGATGATACGAGGAGGAAACAAACAGAGATTTGAAAAATAAAGTGTTTAGTAAACTTTATGAGACAAAGACAAAGAAAGAAGTTATATTTATATTGATGATCAACCGTCAAAGGAAAAAGTGCAATGATGAAGGGCCATAATAATGATAACTGACACTTCGTGAACAGGGAAGCCGAAAAGAAAGCCTAGAAAAATGCTGAAAAATTGCAGAACCAATAGGAAGGTGACACGTGTGAAACGCATTAAATGGAAGTGACAATTGAAGTGTCAATTCTGTCAAAGCATTAATGGTGACAAAAATTTCCGTTTTAATGAAATCCACTTCCCAAATATTCAATTGATGAATAAATGGCAAGTGGGGGGACTATCCGTATTGGAAAAAATTGAGTTTACATATTAAAAAAAGTGTGAAGATGACGTGT
>NW_017682120.1:4217-10454 GCF_001879085.1 Nicotiana attenuata | reverse complement strand
TAGATATAAGCTCTATGAGTGTTAAACAATTAGCCACTGATTTAACTTAGGAACGAGTGCGATTCTGATAAGTTGATAGTTCCTATAGGCATGCTTTCTAGGTGTAACTGATTTTGAGCAGAGATCCTATAGGCAGGTCATCTATATGTAATGAGTTATTTTAACTCCTATAGCAGGCTTGCCTAATGACAAATGTATATGCAAAGTGCAGGAAGTCCTATAGGCATATTATCTATACAATATGCAGAGCTTCATTATCGATTTATTGCCATGGTATTATTACAAAGTGCAGAAAACCTATGGGCATGGTATCTATGTGAAAAATGCAGGCTTTGAAAGTGATAACCCTATGAACATGGTTTCCAGGCGAGATGCTGTATTTTAAAGAGTAAATATCCAATAGACATGGTATCTACGTGAAAATGCAGAGTTTGAAAGTAATGATCCTATGAACATGATTTCTATGTGAGATGCAGAATTTTAAAGGGTAAATATCCTATAGACATGATTTGAAAATATGTGAAAATATAGAATTTTAAAGAGTAAATATCTTATAGACATGATTTCTACCCCTTTGGCATGCATTCAGTCCCATCCCCTTTCACTATACCCCAGTAGTTATTACAAAGTTATTTACAAATCTTATTACAGACCAAGCGAATCAGAAGGAATAATAAAATTACATCAGTGATTACATCTACATCTAATCAGCCTAATCCAGACTCAAAGTCTAATAATATGAGATAAACCAACTTCCAGGATCGGATTTTCAAAGCCTTTCTCTTATTTGGGATGTGTCAAAGTTCCAAGGAACTTCAAGAATTCCATGCAATGCTTACACCCCAAATATCATTCCAGAGTTAAGAACATAGTGCAGTGTGGAAGGGCCAGCCCTCAAATGTCCAAGTTCAGAGGGAACTCAAGATCCCAAGGCAAGGCTCATAGGAGGGGGGCAGAACTTAGAGACTAGGAGTAAGTGTAAGTGCAATGAAAGGGAATTAGGGGGAGCCAGGGTAGGCTGGTGGTCATGCCCAGCAACTGGAATGCTAGCACACCCCTGACCAGCCGGTCAGCTTAAAAATTAAAGAGTTAGGACCTTTTGAAGGTCAGGTTCAGCCCTGGACAGCAACTTGGATGCTGCCAGGCTATAGCTTAACTCAATACACATAAGGGAATGGGGGTATGGGAAATTGAAAGAGGCTAGGATCCAAAGGACCCAGTTTTAATCCATGAAAATAACTTTGTATATTGCCGTGTCTTAAACTACAGCCCAAGCACAAAAAAGGGGGATGGGGATAGGGATTCATTGCAGCAACAGATAGCAAGACATAAGTATTACTTTAAAGTTGAACTCTACAAAGCAGTAAAGTAGGCATGGGCATAAAAGCTTGTAAATAAACACATTGGAGTTGATGCTAGAATCAAAAGTAGGACATACTAGTTTCAGAAAAATAAATGAAAAGCAGAAGCTTTGGTAAGCCAAATTGCGAGCAAGCAATGCAAAAGATCTCAGAAGAGAGTAAAGAGTGCAAGAGAGTTTGTGATTCGAAAATCAGTGAATCAGGATTGTTGAAAGTATAGAAGGGAAGGCCCTTTTTATAGTGCATCAAGTAAGTAAGAAAAGGTAAGGAAAATAACCTTGAAAATCAATTTCCCTTCAATTAAGGGATTCTGGTTTCCAACGGGTAAAGATAATTAAGGAAACGGTCAATCAGAATATTTTCCCAAGCAGTACAATAAAGGTAAATACATAAAAACTATTTGAGGTAAAAGTCTAGTGGTACTTGATTTGTGAAAAACAAAGAAAGGGAATCAGCAAAACAGCCAGTAAAAGAACCAAGTTGAAAGCCTTGTTCGATTGAACCGAGTCAGAAAAGTGGTAAAGGAAAGTCTATTTTAGGGGAAAATCAGTAACAATCAAGTAAGCAACATTAAAGGGATTCAGAATCAATTAACAGTTGGCAAAACCTTTGAAAGAGAAGCTCTCATATATAAAACACATAGACTTGTCAAGCAAGAAGGATGTCATGCTAATTATGAAAGACTAGCAAGAAAGTTTCAAAATCACAAACGCAGAAAAAGTTCAAATTCAGTTCATAAACTCGGAGTGAGTCTGAGAGTTCAAGGTTTCAAAGTAGAACCCCTGTCCAAACACAAAATCAAACTTGCCAAAGAAACCCCCAAATCTTAGGGTTTTTAAACTCGAATTCGACACAGAGATGAGAAGGCAAGCTATTGAAACAGACTCAGAGACCTCTTTCAGAGTCTCATGAGAAAACATACAAGCACAATAGTAGGTCCAAGGCAAATAGAACATAGAAACTAATTTGAAGTACAGGGAACAAGTTTCAAGAAAAGCTTGGAATTTAAACGAGTTTAGGAGATAAAGGGATAGTGTAAACTTAAGGAAATAGTCGATGAAACACATCTAGAAAGAACAAAGTTTGGTAAAGGCAAACACAGGACTAAAACTCAGTAGGAAAACACAGTAAAGGAACACATAAGATAGGCATGTGAGAGCATGATATTGAAACCAGTAGGAGACAGAACGGAGCACAACAGAAAACTTCATAATACAGCAAATATAAGAACACACGAAAAAGCATGCGAGTTAGAAAAGAGCAAATAAGAACATAGCAGGGATCAATTCACACCAAGAAAAGAAGAAGAAGAAGAGTCAGAAACATTTTCAAGAACCTTTTCCAGAAACCCTAATCGAAAAGAAGTAACTTTTGGAAAGAAAATCGGAGAAAACGTTTAAGAAACTTAAGCAATATTACAAACATATAACAGATCTAAAAATAATCGGAGAGAACCTCGATAGTTAGGGTTTCAGATGAACCCTAGAATGAGAAAGGCTTCGAAAATGTCCGATCTAAGTCGGATGAGGTCGGAATCAGGCTTAGAAGACCAAGAGCCACCGGAGCAAGGCCGGAATCCTCGAATCGATGAAGGTCTGAGTGAAGACCCTCGAGGTCTAGCCTCGAACCTTCGAGCAACAGGCATGTAGGAGCCGTAGGAGGTGAGTATAGGCTGTCCATGGCCTGAGAAGCCATAGACTCCAGTGAAAATGGTGGAACAAGGTAGGGGGAGGCTAGGGTTCCGAAGAACCTTGAGAGAATTTGGGGATTCAAGGGCGGCTGAAGGGTGGAAATGAATTAGGGTTGGGGTAGTCGGTGAATTAAAAAGGAAAGGTTTAATTTGAGTCGTTGATCTTTTAGATCAATGGCTGTGATTAAACGGGGTATCCGCTCGGGTATTATGAATTGGGCCAGGGTTGGGTCGATTTTAGGATTTGGGCCGGTAAAATTGAGTTTAAATTGGGGGTTTAATATGACTATAATTGAAACGCAATGGGCTATGCATTAAATAGCCAATTTCTCCCATTTTAATTTGGTTAAAATAGTTAAAACGATTTTTAAAAATAAATTAAAAGCACAAAATTAATTAATAATATATAAATGTTAATTTAAAAATACTGGTAGTAATTTTATAATTGTAAGATGCTATTAATCGCAATATAGGCTATAATTTCAATTTTATGCAATTTTAGCTTAAAATATCAAATAGATTTATATAAAAAAAAATATGCAAAAAACTATCTTAATTATATTGTGATGTAAATAGGAGGATGGAAATAAATTACTCACCAAAATGATAGTTCTGGGAATAATTATTGCGTTTTGTACTGTTAAAACAAAATAATAAAAATAATTTTTAAAAGCTTTAAAAATTAGAAAAATGTCAAAAATTCTTGGGCATACTTATATATGCATGTACATGCTATTTTGAGAATATTTTGAGTATAAAAATAGATAGGGGAAAAATTGGGTATCAACAGCTAGCAGGCCACCGGACATTCTTCTGAACAAGGTTCCGTCCTCGGACAGACTGAATCAGGTTGCGTTTGTGTGCAGGGTCCTCGATTCTCTTTGATCTGAGGGTAATTTTCCAGTCTTCAAATACTCTACGTATTTATTTCTCCAATCCCAAGTCAAGCTTGTGCTTTTTATTTCGGCGTGACCTTCGTCCATTACTGATCTCTTGAGTTGTACGACTGCCCCCGAGTTGAGCTCGTCATCCTCGACCGAAGAGCCTAAGTTTGCTAGTGCATCGGCCTAACTATTTTGGTCTCGAGGTATGTGCTACAAAGTCCATTCTTTGAATCGATGTAATGTTACCTGCAGTTTATCCAGGTACCTTTGCATCCATTCTTCTCTACTTTGAATGTTCCGTTAACTTGATTTACCACAAGGAGGGAGTCGCATTTAGCTTCGATCACCTCAGCCCCCAAGCTTTTGGCTAGTTCGAGACCTGCAATCATGGCCTCATATTTGGCCTCGTTGTTAGTCAATTTCACAATTCTAATGGATTGTCTAACTATATTACCTGTGGGTGGCTTTAGTATGATGCCCAGTCCGGACCCCTTTGCGTTCGATGCACCATCTGTAAAGAGGGTCCAGATTCCCGAAGACGTCCTCGAGTCACTACTAGAAATAAGGCCTATGGCAACCCTTCAAAAACCGTTCCAATAAATACACTAACCGACCCTGTAGATCTAATGGGATGGTTAAGCAGACGTTCTCGGATTTGCTGTTACCATAGGTCTATTAGAACGGTTATGTGGAACGGTTACAAAACCGTCCCCATATATTGATATTATAACGGTTATGAAACCGTTACATCAATCTGTGGAACGGTTTTGTATTTTGTTGGGACGGTTATAAACCGTTCCAATATGTTTGTGCCAACGATATTTTACGACTATCGCAATGGTTTTTATAATATATTGTAACGGTTTTTGTGATCTATTGCAACAGTTAGTAGGGGCTTCTATTATTTTTTGCTAGGTCTATTGCAACGGTTATATTGTCTATTGCAACGACTCTTCCTAATAATTTCATATATATTTATCGCTCCTGAATGAGGAATATTTCCCTTGCAACAAAATTTTATACACCATAACTTATATAAACTACAAAATAACATTGAAGTATCAAACTAGCTAGCATTATCCATAACAAAATATGAATACATTATTTGATCAACAATATCTAAGTTGAAATAGATGAGTTTGCGTACAAAAAGTTCTACACTAAAATATCCTAGAACATAATGAGAAAGTCTAGCAACGATCAACAACACTCAGGTAAGGTCTTCATCACTGCTTTCATCTGCAATCGTTGCACCTACAAATGACGATCAATAAATGATGAAACAAAGAAAATTTTAAGATGTTTGAAATCACAAAGTAATTGATTCAAAGCCTGAATGTCAAACAAGAAGCTAAATATTTTCTAACTTCCAATATTTCCATAAGACAACTGAAAGGTTTTACATTTTCAAATGACATTAGCATTCAAAGCCTCCAACTCCATTTTAAAAGCAACTCAATTCCAACAGCAGACCAAAATATCGAAGGAACACTCTAGCTCCTGTCAATTTACACTGCAGAATCTTAACATTTGATAATTGAAAATAAAGGAACACAAACGCACATGCTAACTGGCATAATATGTACAGATACAGCAACCAAAGGTCACTTCACTATGCTAACTGACACACAAAACAATCTGCCCAAAAGTCCAGAATCAGCAATGGACAAATGATAGAATTCAACTCTCCAGAGATTACTACATCAAAAGATTATTTCAACAACCTAAGGCATCAGAAACTCACAAAAATTATTAAATTGTCAATGAGTTAATACCTGTAATGAGCTGGCCTTCTTTGATGCTACCAGTAGATGGACGATGAATTGGTTGCAAAGTTGTTTGTTGTGAAGATGAAACTTCTCCGAGTGAATTATCACCCAATGCCGCTAAAATAATGTTAGCATCAATATTAATTCCTGAACGTTGAAGTCATGCAAGAACATCCGCAACAACTTCTTGACGAATAGTTGTCTTTTGTTCCTCAATTTTTTCTTCCATTCTCTGTATTTTCTCCTCCATTTTTTGCAAACAATTTGTGGAATTTGAAGAGTGTTCAGAACATCCTACTTTCCCTCTCAAAGAAGTTCTTGTAACCCCCCGTCCATACAACCTCAAACGCCCTGGATGTTCAGGTCCCATGACAGCTGCAAATGCCTCTACGGACTCATTGCCATTTTCAGTTTGTTGTGCTTCTATATCCTCCATTTCAGCCTACAAAGCAAATTCAAAAATATAGAATTCAAGTAAATAACAAGTAAACTAACAGAAATATACGATTGATCTCGGTATAACAATAGTTAAG
>NW_017682120.1:0-544 GCF_001879085.1 Nicotiana attenuata | reverse complement strand
CAAACATCAAATCTCATGGTCTCTAACACAAAATCAAAACCTAACAAACAAATCCCCCAATTTTGCAAACTAAAAATCACAAAATATATCGCATAATATAGACAAAACAGAAGCAAAATAATGGGTTTATCAGAAATATTATCAAAGAAAGAAAATAGAAGGAACAATGAAATAATTTTTCAGACTAAGGAAGAAGAAAGCGAAAATCGAACAGTAATAGCAAACATAGAACAGGGTAAAAAATCGAAAGCCTACCTCGGAGATTGTGGTATGTTAGCCTATAATGGTCGTCCTTCACCGGAAATTATCGTCCTTCACCGGAGCTGGTCGACAGAGTTCGTCGGTGTTTCTACGTTGAAGAACAGAGAAAGCTAAGCGGTGTCTGAGATAGTTGGGGGAGTCTGCTTGAAGTCGATGTGTTCTAGGTTAGTTTACATATTAGAGTTATAAAATATAGTGGGGTCCATTACTTTTGTTTTTAAATAATACCGTAGGAGGGAAAGTAGTGGAAGGGTAAACTTAAACCGTTCTATAGTCGTTTTAT
>NW_017682119.1:0-10454 GCF_001879085.1 Nicotiana attenuata | reverse complement strand
TTGAAAAATAGTATCTTCACAAGGTTTGGTACCCCTCGTGCTATCATTAGTGACGGGGGGTCTCACTTTTGCAACAAGGCTTTTGATTCATTGCTTGCTAAATATGGAGTTAATCACAAAGTGACTACCCCCTATCATCCTCAAGCCAGTGGTCAAGTGGAAGTGTCCAACCGAGAAATAAAGAGTATCTTGTCCAAGACGGTAAATGCTAATAGGACCGATTGGTAGAAAAAGTTAGATGACGCTTTATGGGCTTACCGGACGGCTTACAAGACCCCAATTGGTATGTCTCCGTATCGGTTGGTGTTTGGTAAAGCTTGCCATCTTCCGGTGGAATTGGAGCACAAGGCTATGTGGGCATTGAGAAAGTTGAACTTGGAATGGGATGTTGCGGCAAATCTCCGGGTTGAGCAACTAAATGAGCTTGATGAGTTTAGATTTCATGCCTACTCCAGCTCGTCCTTATATAAGGACAAGATGAAGTACCTTCACGACAAATATGCTCGGGGAAAGGAATTCAAGGTTGGTGATATGGTTCTTCTTTTCAACTCCCGGTTGAGGTTATTTCCGGGGAAGCTCAAGTCAAAGTGGAGTGGGCCATTTGAAGTGGTATGTGTGACTCCTTTTGGTGCTCTTGATCTCAAGAACAAGAATGGTGAAGTATTCCGGGTCAATGGGCATCGTGTCAAGCATTATTTGGGAAAGTTTGATGACAGCCACGTGGTGGCACTCATTCATTTGAAGTGATATGATGGTAACATGCGTCGTGCCACGATGTTAAATCAGGCGCTTCTTGGGAGGCGACCCATGTCTTTTTATTTCTCTTTGATTTTCTTTGTTGATTAGGATTTTTTTAAAGCTAATTATTTGTGAGATGTTGCAGGGATTGTGTTGAAGCAGTGCAAAACAAAGTGCAAAAAAATGCAGTCTCTGAAGATTGCCAGTGCGGTTGCGGTAAGCTTTGTGCGGTCCGCACAGGCATGAGCTGAAGATGTATGCTCTCTGAAGTTTGCTCACGCGGCCACGGTCATGTTACTGCAGTCCGCGTTGGTCTCACGCGGCCGCGTCCCATTTGTGCGGTCTGCGTGAGCTGCTCCCTGCAAGGGTTCATAAATTAAACCCAGCGCGGTCCACGGTCATTTTCACGCGGCCGCACTGGTGGGTAAGTACGGGGCCCCCACAGTTCTCTATAAATAGGGACCTTAGGCCTCATTTTACACTTTTTGCACTCTGAACACCTGAGCCCTAATTTTTTGCTGTTCATCTCTGAGACCTTCTTGTGTGTTGCATCAAGTGCTTTGATTCTTCAGATTCCTGGTAACAACTCTTACAATTATCATTAATTAGTGTTAATTTTTAATTTTTGTCATCTCCCAGTAGTGTAGCTTCTTTGTTCTTCCGTTTTTTTCCTTGAATTCAATGATTAGGTTAGTTTATATGTTGCTTTTAGATGCTGGGTATGAATTCCATGTTGGGTAATTGAGTAGGGACAACTAGGACTCAAGAACTTGAACAAAAATGGACAAATTTGTCAAACCCTAACTCAGTTCCTACCTTTGCCTCAGCGCGGCCCGCGGTCATTTTCTCGCGGTCCGCATGGCCATGACGCGGCCGCACTACTGATGGTGCGGTCCGCGGTGGCCCATTTCTTGTAAAGTTAACTTGCTCCTGCCCGGCTGCGTCCCTAATTGTGCGGTCCGCGCTGGCTCAACGCGGCCACTCCCCCATTTTACGCGGTCTGCGTTTTTGAGATTTAGAGAGGTGTGTTCTTCTGGTGTTGGTTCAGTGCGGCCCGCGACCGTTTTCACGCGGTCCGCGGTGCCTCCCACTTGGCCACACCCCTGATGGTGCGGTCCACGGTGTCTTGTTCTGAAATATGTTCTGTAACTTTTCATGCTGATAGTCTGCAATTATTTTCATAAACTTATACACTGCCTGTGCTTCAACTAACAAAGTTAGACATGTTTGTTTGCAGGAAATGGTTAAACTAAGAGGTCGAGGTGCAAAACAACCCGGACGAGGTGACTCCTCCCGGGGAGGAAAAGGGAAACAAACAAAACTCACTCCCTGACCAAAACTGAAAACAAGAAAGCAAGTGGTAGTGAGTGATGACGACCAGTCAGGGAGTGAGTACCTACCTTCTCAGGACATCTCAGCTGACTCAGGGCAAGCCCCCTTAGTCCCAGCTCCACCTACAGCCCAAGCTCCACAAAATGTACAGTCTGAGTCGTCTGATGGCTCAACAGCAGGCAACGGCGAATACTCCACCTCCCCCACAGCTTCAGTATCTGGGGAGAGTGCAGCAGGGGAGACCAACAGTGATGATGAGGTTCCGGATAGTGGGGTGCCTGAGATTGGTGGTATTGAACGAACAAGAAAAGCTGAGGTTTGGGCAGACCGTTTTGTTAGCCAAGTGGCCTTCCACAAATTCAGGGAATTGTGGCCAAAAAGAAAACTGATTGCAGAGAGGAGCATAATCACCCGAGACTTATTGCCCATACTCCCCAATGTACACAAACAATTTCATACCAGAGTAGGGTGGGAGCATTTTTGTGATGACTTGATAGATGCCAACGAGCACATGGTAAAGGAGTTTTATTGCAATGTAGCCCACACTAAAAAGGGCTCAATTGCGACCAAAGTGCGAGACAAGAATACAGTGTTTTCTGGGAAGGCGTTCAATGAATATTTAGGTTTTGATGATGAAGACGAAACCCAATATAATGAGAAGTTGGAAATCAAGGACGAGGTTCGTCCATGGTTGGCTGAGTATTTGGCTCATCCGGGTACTGTTCCGGATTGGATACAGGCGGGGGTGAAGATTTTGAGGAAGAATTTGAACTTCGAAGCTAGAGGGTAGCTTACATTTGTGTGCAACAGGCTCGACCCCACTTCCCATGACCAGACTATCCCACTTCCCCGTGCTGTGCTGATTGCCTCTATTATGGCGGGCTTCCCTATCAATGTGGGGAATGTGATGTACAGGACGATCACTTCGATGGGGGTTGACGGTATTGGGAACTATCCATATCCCAACACTCTCAGCATGTATTTCCGGGATGCAAAGGTAAAGAAGAAGCCCTACGATGTGAAAGTTCGCCCAGTGTCCCCGTTCTCATGGTTCAACATTCAGGGGCCGGACAACCCAAAGGACAAGAAACACAAGGCATCCACCTCTGCCCCGATTGGCCAGTCTGAGGAGCCTGTTGCGGTAGAGTCTGCTGTTGAGCCTTCTACTGAGCTTCCCTCCATTCCAGCTGTCACCATTACTAATGATGTGCCCTCCTTTTCTGCGGGTCCTAGTTCTTCAGCTGGCCTGGCAGTCCCTTCTTCCCGGACCAACCCTCTCACAGCTCATCAGTTGACAAAGACTTTGGCCAGTTTAAACAACTGGATGTCAGCTGCGACATCCAAGTTGTCCATATTGGCTACTTCAGTTAAGGCCCAGTCAGCACCAGCCACTGTTCAGATTCCTCAGTCTATTGAGGATACATTGAAGAAGCTCCTGGCCAACCAGGANCCGGGGGTGCCAAAAGCCAAGGCACCCTTGCCTAGACCACCTCCACCTTATCCTCAGTGGTTAGCAAAGAAAAAGAATGACAATAAGTTCAAGAAATTCATAGACATGATAAAAAGCCTTACAATCAACGTGCCTTTGGTGGAGGCACTTGAACAAATGCCGGGCTATGCAAAGTTCATGAAGGATTTGGTCACAAAGAAGCGTTCCATGGATTGTGAAACAATAAACATGATGCACCAAGTTAGTGCGATAGTGCATTCTATGGCCCCGAAACTTGAAGACCCTGGAGCTTTTACTATTCCTTGCACTATCGGGAGTGCGGAGTTTGCTAAGGCCCTTTTGTGACTTGGGGGCTAGCATTAATTTGATGCCGTATTCTGTCCTTAAGACTTTGGGAATTGGGCAACCTAGGCCAACCTCGATGAGACTTCAAATGGCGGACCGATCGATGAAGCGGCCTTTGGGTATAATTGACGACGTTCTTGTCCGGGTGGACAAATTCATATTGCCGGCCGACTTTGTCATATTGGATTGTGAAGTGGATTTTGAAGTGCCGATTATTCTTGGGAGACCTTTCCTAGCTACGGGGAAGGCTTTGGTTGATGTTGAAGCAGGTGAATTGACATTCCGAGTGGGAGATGAGAAGGTGGTATTTCATGTTTGCAAATCAATGAGGCAACCCAATAGCACGGAAGTGTGTTCACTTGTGGACATTGTCACATCTGTGATAGTGGATGACACAAGTTCCATGATGAATGTTGAAGATCCTGTTGAGGCCGTACTTCTTGGCATGGATGTAGAAGATGATGCTAGCAGAGTGGAGTGTGTGAATGCATTGCATGGTATGGGTTCATATTCATATGAGCCTAGGAAGTTATCTTTGGATCTTGAAAACCGCAAAACACCACCAACTAAGCCATCCATTGAGGAGCCACCGGTGTTGGAGTTGAAGCCACTTCCTCCATACCTCATGTATGAATTTTTGGGCTCTAATTCAACTCTTCCAGTTATTCTTTCTTCTTGTCGTACCAACTTGCATGTGGAGGCCACTTTGGAGGTGCTTCAAAGCGAAAAAGGGCAATAGGATGGACTCTGGCGGACATTAGGGGAATAAGCCCAGCATTTTGCATGCATAAGATCATCTTGGAAGAGGATGCAAGGCCGTCCCTTGAACATCAAAGAAGACTCAATGAGGCGATGCAAGAAGTGGTAAAGAAAGAGGTTATCAAGTGGCTTGACGCCGGTGTGGTTTATCCAATCTCTGACAGTTCGTGGACTTCTCCGGTCCAATGTGTGCCAAAGAAAGGAGGGATGACGGTGGTGCCCAATGACAACTATGAGCTTATTCCCACTCGAACCATTACCGGGTGGAGAGTTTGCATGGACTACCGGAAGCTCAACAAGGTGACCCGCAAGGATCATTTTCCCTTGCCATTCCTCGACCAAATGTTTGATCGTCTTGCGGGGAGAGCATTCTATTGTTTCTTGGATGGGTACTCGGGCTACAATCAAATTTTAATTGCCCCGGAGGACCAAGAGAAGACTACTTTTACATGCCCCTATGGAACATTTGCTTTCTCCCGAATGCCATGCGGATTGTGCAATGCTCCGGCGACCTTCCAACGTTGCATGATGGCTATTTTCACCGATATGGTGGAGGACATATTGGAGGTCTTTATGGACGACTTTAGTGTGGTTGGTGACTCTTTTGATGCATGCTTGGTAAATTTGGATAAAGTCTTGGCTCGATGTGAAGAAACTAACATAGTTCTCAATTGGGAAAAATGCCATTTTATGGTTGAAGAAGGTATAGTGTTGGGCCACAAGATTTCAAAACATGGGATTGAGGTTGATAAAGCGAAAATTGAGGTGATTTCGAGGCTCCCTCCCCCTTCTTCTGTCAAAAGGGTGAGGAGTTTTCTTGGACACGCCGGGTTCTACCGGCGGTTTATCAAAGACTTCTCGAAGGTTGTGAATCCATTGTGCAAGCTACTAGAGAAAGATGCCAAGTTTGTTTTTGAGGAAAAGTGTATGGAGGCCTTTGAACTCTTAAAACGCAAGTTGACCACTACCCCTATCATAACTGCACCTAATTGGAGTTTGCCCTTTGAACTAATGTGTGATGCTAGTGATGTTGCAATGGGGGCGGTGTTGGGTCAAAGGGTTAACAAAATGTTCCATCCCGTGTATTATGCCAGTAAGACTATGAATGAAGCTCAACGAAATTACACGGTGACGGAGAAGGAGTTATTGGCCATTGTATTTTCCATGGAGAAATTTCGGCCCTATCTTATGGGGGCCAAGGTGATTGTGCACACGGACCATGCCGCCCTTAGATATTTGATGACCAAAAAGGATTCCAAAGCAAGATTGATGAGGTGGGTGTTACTCCTTCAAGAATTTGACTTAGAAATACTGGACCGGAAGGGAAGCGAGAACCAAGTAGTGGACCAATTATCCCGGTTAGAGGAAGAAGGGAGGCCATGTAACGGTCTTGAGATAAATGATGCATTCCCCGACGAGCAACTTCTTGCTGTGTCAACGTGTGACTTGCCATGGTTCGCGGACATCGCCAACTTCATTGTGACAGAATTGTCCCGTATGAGCTCTCTTCCAACCAAAAGAAGAAACTCAAATGGGATAGTTTGGATTTTCATTGGGATGATCCATACTTGTTCAAAATTTGCACGGATGGTGTAATTAGAAGATGTGTCCCGGAAGGTGAACAATTAAGCATATTGGAGGCTTGTCAATCTTCCCCTTATGGTGGCCATCATTGAGGGGTGAGGACGGCTTCAAAGATCTTGAGTTGCGGTTTCTATTGGCCAACGTTGTTTAAAGATGCTAGTGATTTTGTGATGCATGCCAAAGGGCCGGCGGAATTTCAAAAAAGGATGAGATGCCTCTCAATACGATTCTCGAGGTGGATATTTTTTATGTTTGGGGCATCGATTTCATGGGTCCGTTCGTGAGCTCTTGTGGGAACACGTATATTCTCGTGGCGGTGGATTATGTCTCAAAGTGGGTGGAAGCCGTGGCTTTACCCAACAATGAAGCCCGAAGTGTTGTAGCATTCTTGAAAAAGAGTATCTTCACAAGGTTTGGTACCCCTCCTGCTATCATTAGTGATGGGGGGTCTCACTTTTGCAACAAGGCTTTTGATTCATTGCTTGCTAAATATGGAGTTAATCACAAAGTGACCACCCCCTATCATCCTCAAGCCAGTGGTCAAGTGGAAGTGTCCAACCGAGAAATAAAGAGTATCTTGTCCAAGACGGTAAATGCTAATAGGACCGATTGGTCGAAAAAATTGGATGATGCTCTTTGGGCCTATCGGACGGCTTACAAGACCCCAATCGGTATGTCTCCGTATCGGTTGGTGTTTGGTAAAGCTTTCCATCTTCCGGTGGAATTGGAGCACAAGGCTATGTGGGCATTGAGAAAGTTGAACTTGGAATGGGATGTTGCGGCAGATCTCCGGGTTGAGCAACTAAATGAGCTTGATGAGTTTAGATTTCATGCCTACTCCAGCTCGTCCTTATATAAGGACAAGATGAAGTACCTTCACGACAAATATGCTCGGGGAAAGGAATTCAAGGTTGGTGATATGGTTCTTCTTTTCAACTCCCGGTTGAGGTTATTTCTGGGAAAACATAAGTCAAAGTGGAGTGGGCCTTTTGAAGTGGTATGTGTGACTCCTTTTGATGCTCTTGAAATTAAGAACAAGAATGGTGAAGTATTTCGGGTCAATGGACATCGTGTCAAGCATTATTTGGGAAAGTTTGATGATAGCCACGTGGTGGCACTCATTCATTTGAAGTGATGTGATGGCAACATGCGTCGTGCCGCGACGTTAAATCAGGCGCTTCTTGGGAGGCAACCCATGTCTTTTTATTTCCCTTTGATTTTCTTTGTAGATTAAGATTTTTGAGCTAATTGTTTGTGAGATGTTGTAGGGATTGTGTTGAAGCAGTGCAAAATAAAGTGCAAAAAACTGCAGTCTCTGAAGATTGCCATTGCGGCCGCGGTAAGCTTTGTGCAGTCCGCACTGGCATGAGCTGAAATGTATGCTCTCTGAAGTTTGCTCACGCGGCCGCGGTCATGTTACTGCGGTCCACGATGGTCTCACGCGGCCACGTCCTAATTGTGCGGTCCGCGTGGGCTGTTTCCTGCATAGGTTCAAAATTAAACCCAGCGCGGTCCGCGGTCATTTTCACGCGGCCGCGCTGGTGGGTAAGTACGGGGCCCCCACGGTTTTCTATAAATAGGGACCTAAGGCCTCATTTTACACTTTTGGCAAACTTGAATACCTGAGCCCTAATATTCTACGGTTCATCTCTGAGCTCATTCTTGTGTGTTTGCATCAAGTGCTTTGATTCTTCATATTCCTGGTAACATTTCTAGCAAATATCATTAATTAGCCTGTATATTTAATTTTTATCTGCTTCCCAGTAGTTATAGCTTCTTCTTTCTTTCCCTTTTTCTTAGATTTAATGATTAGGTTAGTGTTTATGTTAGTTTTGAATGCTGGGTATGATTTTCATGTTGGGTAATTGAGTAGGGACAACTTGGACTCAAAAACTTGAACAAAAATGGACGAATTTATCAAACCTTAACTCAGTCCCTACGTTAGCCTCAGCGCGGCCCGCGGTCCTTTTCTCGCGGTCCGCATGGCCATGACGCGGCCGCACTACTGATGGTGCGGTCCGCGGTGGCCCATTGCTTGAAAAATTAGCCTGCTCCAGCGCGGCCGCTTCCCTAATTGTGCGGCCCGCGCTGGCTCAACGCGGGCGCGCCCCCATTTTATGCGGTCCGCGTTGGTGATAATCAGAGAGGTGATATTATTGGTGTTTGTTCAGTGCGGCCCGTGGTCATTTTCACGCAGCCCGCGGTGCCTCCCACGCGGCCGCACCCCTGATGGTGCGGTCCGCGATGACCTGTTCTGAAAGGTGTTCTGTAATTTCTCCTGCTAATATTCTGCAATTGTTTTCATCAACTTATACACTGCCTGTGCTTCAACTAACAAGGTTAGACATGTTTGCTTGCAGAAAATGGTAAAACTAAGAGGTCAAAGTGCAAAACAACCCGGATGAGGTGACTCCTCCCGGGGAGGAAAAGGGAAACAAACAAAACTCACTCCCCGACCAAAACTGAAAACAAGAAAGCAAGTAGTAGTGAGTGATGACGACCAGTCAGGGAGTGAGTACCTACCTTCTCAGGACATCTCAGCTGACTCAGGGCAAGCCCCCTCAGTCCCAGCTCCACCTACAGCCCAACCTCCACAAAATGTACAGTCTGAGTCGTCTGATGGCTCAGCAGCAGGCAGCGGCGAATACTCCACCTCCCCCACAGCTTCAGTATCTGGGGAGAGTGCAGCAGGAGGAACTAACAGTGATGATGAGGTTCCGGATTGGGGGTGCCCGAGATTGGTGGTATTGAACGAACAAGAAAAGCTGAGGTTTGGGCAGACCGTTTTGTAAGCCAAGTGGCCTTCCACAAATTCAGGGAATTGTGGCCAAAAAGAAAACTGATTGCAGAGAGGAGCATAATCAACCGAGACTTATTGCCCATACTCCCCAATGTACACAAACAATTTCATACCAGAGTAGGGTGGGAGCTATATATATATGTGTGTGTGTGTGTGTGTGATGACTTGATAGATGCCAACGAGCACATGGTAAAGGAGTTTTATTGCAATGTAGCCCACACTAAAAAGGGCTCAATTGCGACCAAAGTGCGAGACAAGAATATAGTATTTTCTCGGAAGGCATTCAATGAATATTTGGGTTTTGAGGATGAAGACGAAACCCAATACAATGAGAAGTTGGAAATGAAGGAGGAGGTTCGTCCATGGTTGGCTGAGTATTTGACTCATCCGGGTACTTTTCCGGATTGGATACAGGCGGGGGTGAAGATTTTGAGGAAGAATTTGAACTTCGAAGCTAGAGGGTGGCTTACATTTGTGTGCAACAGGCTCGACCCCACTTTCCATGACCAGACTATCCCACTTCCCCGTGTTGTGCTGATTGCCTCTATTATGGCGGGCTTCCCTATCAATGTGGGGAATGTGATGTACAGGACGATCACTTCGATGGGGGTTGACGGTATTGGAACTATCCATATCCCAACACTCTCAGCATGTATTTCCGGGATGCAAAGGTAAAGAAGAAGCCCTACGATGTGAAAGTTCGCCCAGTGTCCCCGTTCTCATGGTTCAGCATTCAGGGGCCGGACAACCCAAAGGACAAGAAACACAAGGCATCCACCTCTACCCCGATTGGCCAGTCTGAGGAGCCAGTTGCGGTAGAGTCTGCTGTGGAGCCTCCTACTGAGCCTCCCTCCATTCCAGCTGCCACCATTATTGCTGATGTGCCCTCCTCTTCTGCGGGTCCCAGTTCTTCAGCTGGCCCGGCAGTCCCTTCTTCCCGGACCAACCCTCTCACAGCCCATCAGTTGGCAAAGACTTTGGCCAGTTTAAACAACTGGATGTCAGCTGCGACATCCAAGTTGTCCACATTGGCTATTTCAGTTGAGGCCCAGTCAGCACCAGCCACTGTTCAGATTCCTCAGTCTATTGAGGATACATTGAAGAAGCTCCTGGACAACCAGGAGAAGATTATTGAGACTCAGGCTGCCTTGACTAAGGCGGTAGATTCACATGGCAAAGCTCTGAAGGAGCTTGCCAAGGAGCACAAAAAGATGAGAAAGTCAAGGGCGTCTAAGGACTCAGTGAAGGTGCTTAGAGCGGACGTGGACAAGCTATTGGCAGATCAGATGCCTTTAGACTTGTTATTTGAGGATTCAGCTCCTCCACCATCAGCACCAGAGCCACAGCAGGAGCAGGCACCCAAGCCTCCAAGGAAGAAGAGGAAGCTTCCCAGTACAGAGGGTGTAGTGATTGAGCTTGCAGAGACTCAGGCGATTCCCTCCAGTG